>NW_028156812.1:0-63266 GCF_964263955.1 Coregonus lavaretus
CATGATTTTGACTGTTCATGACCTTTATACCTTTACTGGTTGAGTGGTTTGCCAAGTCATTTTGGTCTGTTTTTCCCTGTAATCATGACCAGTTTTGGAAGCCTTTGTTTAGGCCTCTAGAGGTGCAAGTGATATAAAACACCAAATATTCAAATAGATTCTGCAATATACAAATACCTAGCAGCCAACATGCTTGCACCAATCACATGTAATTACAGTAAAATACCAATATCGCAATTACAGTAGTATTTACTTTCTTACAGTATAGTAGGCTAATGTTACAGTATTGTACTGTATCTTTACTCTGATATTACAGTAACTTACAGGAAGCTGGTGTGAATATTACAGTACGTACTTGGCACTAGCCAGTGATGGGCAAAGATACATCAAAAATCAAAAGTTATCTTGTTACAAATACAAAATACCTTAAAGACCAATGTATCCTAAACTACAACAACATTCTCAGTAATGGTAACATTAACTTTTTACAACTGTAATGTGTTTTTTGTTATCAACCTTAGTTAAATGCACATCGCTGTGGACACTCAGCAAGTGTTCATTTTTTTTAATTTACTGGTTTCTGTGCCGCCAGTATTTTACTGTACATTTAAAGTAACCTACATTTACATTTTAGTCATTTAGCAGACGCTCTTATCCAGAGTGACTTACAGTTAGTGCATACATTATTTTATATTTTTCATACTGGCCCCCCATGGGAATCGAACCCACAACCCTGGCGTTGCAAACATCTACCAACTGAGCTACATCCCTGCCGGCCATTCCCTCCCCTACCCTGGACAATGCTGGGCCAATTGTGCGCCGCCCCATGGGTCGCGGCCGGCTACGACAGAGCCTGGATTCGAACCAGGATCTCTAGTGGCACAGCTAGCACTGCGATGCAGTGGCTTAGACCACTGCGCCACTCGGGAGTCCTACTGGCTACTGGGCTGCCAGTGATTTACTGTAAAAATTACTGGACATTTTTTACATCGTGTCTATCTAGCTACTTGCGTTGTATATTTCGAGTGTGATTAAGAAATCACAATTCACAATGGCTTTGTGTCTGTGTGTGTGTGCATGTGTGCATGCGTGTGGGTGGGTGTGAGTGAGTGTGTGGGTACGCGTGCATTTGTGCAATTGTATGTGCACATTTGTAAACCTGTCTGTGTGTTGACCTTTCTTGTTGATTATAGTAACGATCTGGTGTGAATATAAACAGGGCTGATAGTTTAGTCCATGGAGGGTTGGGGTGTAAATTGGTTTGATGCTCATTTAATTTGGTTACCGGACCAGAGGGACTCTACTCGGATACATTCACTATCACTATTACAGTACTGACACAATCCTTTCCAATCATATCCCAGATGAATTATAACATTTATAGGGATAGGAATTCACTAATGCTTCAGAGATAGATAAGATAGATTGCAAAAACATATTTAATTAATGCGATACATTCCCTTGTCAAGCAGCAAGACAGATCCATTTTGTCTAGAAGAAAATAGAAGGAGAGCGAGAGAGAGAGAGGAGGAGAGAGGGAGAGAGAGAACCATACAGTGGAGAGAGATTGAGGCGCAAAACTAACACCATTAACACACAATGAGGTAACAGGGTACACACAGCACAGGGAGAGAGACGGAGAGAGACAGCGAGAGAGAGAGAGAGAGAGAGAGAGAGAGAGAGAGATGGCAAGAGAGAGAGAGCGAGAGAGAGAGAGAGAGACGGAGCAAGAGAGAGAGAGAGATGGAGCGAGAGAGAGAGACAGAGCGAGAGAGAGACGGAGCGAGAGAGAGAGAGAGAGAGAGAGAGACGGAGCGAGAGAGAGAGAGAGAGATGGAGCGAGAGCGAGAGAGAGAGACGGAGCAAGAGAGAGAGAGAGATGGAGCGAGAGAGAGAGACAGAGCGAGAGAGAGAGACGGAGCGAGAGAGAGAGAGAGAGAGAGAGAGAGATGGAGAGACAGAGAGAGATGGAGAGAGAGAGAGTAAAAGCCAAATTGGATTTATACCAAAACATCGCACAACCGATCATATTTACACCCTACACACCCTGATAGATAAACATGTCCACCAAAATAATACCAAAATGAAAGCTTTTGATTCTATTTGGCATACAGGACTGTTCTACAAAGTTATTGAAAGAAGTGTAGAGGGTAAAACATATGACATAATTAAATCAATATGTGCAGCATCAAAATTGGCAACAAAATAACAGAATTCTTTAACCAGGGGCGGGGCCTTCGCCAGGGTTGCAATCTGAGCCCTGCACTCTTCAATATTTACATCAATGAATTGGCCACTATTCTAGAAGAATCCCCAGCCCCTGGTGTTAGTCTCCACAATTCAGAGGTTAAATGCCTGCTCTTCGCAGATGACCTATGCCTGCTGTCACCCACAGCACATAGCCTACAGCAAAGCCTGGACCTGCTAGAGCAGTACTGCCAGACCCTGGCAGTAAACCCCAAAAATGAGATCCAGATCTCAGGGAATTAGACCAAAGTTCTCAATTGGTACAAAATATATAGAGTACTGCACACACTACAATTACTTAGGTTTATAAATAAGCTCAACTGGACACCTTAATGATGCAGTGAATGAACTGAGAGAGAAAGCACGCAGGGCATTCTACGCCATTAAAAAACACATTCAAATTGAAATACCTATTAAAATTTGGCTAAAACTAATTGAATGTGTCATTGAACCAATTGCACTTTATGGCAGCGAGGTGTGGGGTCCACTTGCAAAACAAGATTTCACCAAATGGGACAAACACCCCATTGAAACCCTGCATGCAGAGTTCTGTAAGATTCTCCTACATGTTCAGAGGAAAACTACAAACAATGCATGCAGGGCAGAATTAGGCCAATATCCACTAATAATAAAAACTCAAAAAATAGCAATTATGTTTTGGGAACATCTAAAAAAATGTGACCCCCTCTCATATCATTACCAAGCCCTGCAATGCCAAGAGCTGAGCAAAGAAAAGAGTCCCCTCATCCAGCTGGTCCTGGGGCTGAGTTCACAAACCTGTTCTACTAACACACTGAAGCCTCAGGACCAGAACATCCAATCAATCAGAATAAACCAAATTACAACACAGTCAAAACAAAACTACATTGCTTATTAGGAAACACAAGCACAAGCACAAAGTAAAATGCAGTGCTATCTGGCCCTAAATCAACAGTACACCGTGGCTAACTATTTGACCATGGTTACTGATCAAAACCTTAGAAAAACCTTGACAAAGTACAGGCTCAGTGTCAAGGGCTGAGCGTAGATGTGGTGCAGAAATCAAGCGCAGGACAACAGAGGCTCTTCAACAGTCTTTAGTGAGGATCAAACAATACAAAAAGACTCACGGCAAAATCCCAGCCGGAGGGCAAGCGAAACAATTACGCACACAGGAAACAGTGCGTAACCCAAACTGCGCACACAGTGCGGACACTCTCTCCAAACTAAACAGAACGAGAGAGAACAAACTGACGCCAAGCTGACACGAAACAATTACACACAACACATGACAAAACCTAAGAGAACTTATAGGGCACATAATCAACACTAACAAAGAACAGGTGTACAAACAGACCAAACCAAACGAACATCGAAACATAGAACGGTGGCAGCTAGTACTCCGGAGACGACGACCGCCGAAGCCTGCCCGAACAAGGAGGAGAAGCAGCCTCGGCCGAAACCGTGACAGTACCACCCCCCTTGACGCGCGGCTCCAGCCGTGCGCCGACCCCGGCCTCGAGGACGACCAGGCGGACGCGGAGCAGGGCGCGTAGGATGACCACGATGGAACTCGGTCAGAAGAGACGGGTCTAAGATGTCCCTCCTCGGCACCCAGCACCGCTCCTCCGGGCCGTACCCCTCCCACTCCACGAGATATTGGAGCCCCCCCATCCGGCGTCTCGAATCCAGGATGGACCGAACAGTGTACGCCGGAGCCCCCTCGATGTCCAGCGGGAGCGGAGGAGTCTCCTCTATCTCAAAGTCCTGGAGTGGACCAGCTACCACCGGCCTGAGGAGAGACACATGGAACGAGGGGTTAATATTCTTGTAATCAATAGGCAATTGTAACCTGTAACACACCTCGTTCAACCTCCTCAGGACTTTAAAAGGCCCCACAAACCGCCGACCCAGCTTCCGGCAGGGAAGGCGGAGGGGCAGGTTTCTGGTCGAGAGCCAGACCCGATCTCCCGGTGCGTACACCGGTCCCTCACTGCGGTGGAGATCGGCGCTCGTCTTCTGTTGACGGATGGCCCGCTGCAGATGGACGTGAGCAGCGTTCCACGTCTCCTCCGAGCGCCGCACCCACTCATCCACCGCAGGGGCCTCGATCTGGCTCTGATGCCAAGGTGCCAGAGCCGGCTGGTATCCTAAAACACACTGGAACGGAGTTAGTTTGGTGGAGGAGTGGCGGAGAGAGTTCTGTGCCATCTCGGCCCAGGGAACATACCTCGCCCACTCCTCCGGCCGGCCCTGGCAATATGACCTCAGAAACCTACCCACATCCTGGTTCACACGTTCGACCTGCCCATTGCTCTCCGGGTGGTACCCCGAGGTAAGGCTAACCGAAACCCCCAAGCGCTCCATGAAAGCTCTCCAGACTCTGGAGGTAAATTGGGGGCCTCGATCAGACACTATATCCTCGGGTACCCCGTAATGCCGGAAGACGTGGGTGAATAGTGCCTCAGCGGTCTGTAGGGCAGTAGGGAGACCCGGCATGGGAAGGAGACGACAGGCCTTCGAGAACCGATCCACAATGACCAGGATGGTGGTATTCCCCTGTGAGGGGGGAAGGTCTGTAACAAAATCCACGAGAGGTGAGACCAGGGTCGTTGTGGAACGGGCAGGGGTTGTAACTTTCCCCTGGGCAAGTGTCTGGGCGCCTTACACTGGGCACACACCGAGCAGGAGGAGACATAAACCCTCACATCCCTGGCTAACGTTGGCCACCAGTACTTTGTGCTAAGGCAGTGCACTGTCCGGCCAATACCTGGATGTCCAGAGGAGGTTGACGTGTGAGCCCAATAAATGAGTCGATCCCGAACCTCGAGCGGAACGTACGTCCGGCCCACAGGACACTGTGGAGGGCTAGGGTCGGTACGTAACGCCCGCTCGATTTCAGTATCGACCTCCCACACCACCGGTGCCACCAGACAAGACTTCGGTAGTATGGGAGTGGGCTCAACGGACCTCTCCTCTGTGTCATACCGCCGAGACAGGGCGTCTGCCTTTCCGTTCTGGGACCCAGGGATGTAAGTGATCTTAAACACGAACCTGGCTAGAAACATAGTCCACCGCGCCTGGCGAGGATTTAGTCTCCTAGCTGCCCAAATGTATTCCAGATTACGGTGGTCAGTCAAAATGAGGAAAGGGTGTTGAGCCCCCTCAAGCCAATGCCTCCACACCTTTAGGGCCTGTACCACGGCTAACAGCTCCCTGTCCCCTACGTCATAATTTCGCTCCGCCGGACTGAGCTTTTTCGAGTAAAAGGCACAGGGGCGGAGTTTAGGTGGCGTGCCGGACCGTTGCGAGAGAACAGCTCCGATACCGGCTTCTGATGCGTCCACCTCCACTTGGAATGGTAAAGCGGGATCCGGGTGCGCCAGCACCGGCGCCGAAGTAAACAGGTCCTTCAGTCTCCCAAAAGCCCTGTCCGCTTCAACTGACCACTGCAAGCGCACCGGACCCCCTTCAGAAGGGACGTGATGGGAGCTGCCACCTGTCCAAAACCCCGGATAAACCTCCGGTAGTAATTCGCAAAGCCCAAGAACTGCTGCACCTCTTTAACTGTGGTTGGGGTTTGCCAATTACGCACGGCTGACACACGGTCAACCTCCATCTTCACCCCTGACGCAGACAACTGATAACCCAAAAAGGAGACCGACTCCTGGAAAAACAGACATTTCTCTGCCTTGACATACAGGTCGTGCTCCAACAGTCTCCTCAATACTCGGCGCACCAGGGCTACATGCTCGGCTCGGGTAGAACTGTACACCAGAATATCGTCTATATACACGACCACCCCCTGTCCCTGCATGTCCCGGAAAATCTCATCTACAAAGGATTGGAAGACTGACGGAGCATTCATTAAACCATATGGCATGACGAGAAACTCGTAATGACCCGAGGTGGTACTAAATGCTGTCTTCCATTCATCGCCCTCCCTAATGCGCACCAAGTTGTAGGCGCTCCTGAGGTCCAATTTTGTGAAGAACCTTGCCCCGTGTAATGACTCCGTCATAGTCGCAATCAGAGGGAGTGGATAACTGTATTTTACAGTAATCTGATTGAGACCACGGTAATCAATACACGGGCGCAAACCTCCATCTTTCTTGTTCACAAAAAAAGAAGCTTGAGGACGCAGGGGAAGTGGAGGGCCGTATGTATCCCTGTCTCAGAGACTCAGCTATGTATGTCTCCATAGCTCTCTTCTCCTCTTGCGACAACGGATACACATGGCTCCGCGGGAGCGCAGCTCCTGCCTGGAGATCTATCGCACAATCCCCCTGTTTATGAGGTGGCAATCGCGCCGCCCTCGCCTTGCTAAACACGACCGCCAGATCCTCATACTCGGGGGGAATGTGCAATGCGGGCACTTGGTTTGGACTCTCCACCGAGGTCGCCCCCACGGAAACACCCAGACATCGCCCCCCACACTGGGCAGACCACCCCTTAAGAGCCCTCTCTCGCCACGAAATAGTGGGATTATGAGTAATCAACCAGGGAAGCCCCAGCACCACCGGATACGCAGGAGAGTCAATCAGATATAGCTGAATCGTCTCCTCATGACCCCCCTGCGTCTCCATCCTAAGTGGCGCTGTGACCTCCCTAATCAACCCCGATCCCAACGGACGGCTATCTAGGGCATGTACAGGGAAGGGATCTTTAACAGGAAGGAGAGGAATCCCTAACTCTTTACAAAACTCACGATCTACAAAATTCCCAGCCGCGCCTGAATCTACTAGTGCCTTATGCTGGGAACGAGGTGCAACCTGTAAAAAACAAACAGGTATGGTTATGTGCACGACAGAGAGCTCTGGGTAAGTGGGGCGCCTACTCACCAGGAAGGACTCCCCAGCGCGTGGCCTGCCGTCTCGTCCCTCAGGAGACCCTCCCCAGCACCTGGCCGCAGTGTGTCCTCCACGGCCACAGTTGGTGCAGGGGACGGCCCCCCTCGAACTCCCTATCCTCCGTTCTCTAGCGCCAGCCCCCCCGAGCTCCATGGGACTCGACTCGGAGGTGCTGGAGGGTGGAATGGGCGACCCTCCCCCAGGGCGTCCGCGGGTGGCCAGCAGGGTGTCTAGGCGAATTGCCATGTCCACCAGTTGGTCAAAGGTGAGAGTGGTGTCCCTGCAGGCCAACGCTCTACGGACGTCCTCCCTGAGGCTGCAGCGAAAGTGGTCTATGAGGGCCCGCTCATTCCACCCTGCATCAGCCGCTAGAGTCCGGAACTCCAGTGCAAAATCTTGGGTACTCCTCATCCCCTGTAGGAGGTAGAACAGATGCTCCCCCGCCGCTTTCCCCTCCGGTGGATGGTCGAACACAGTCCGGAAGCGGCGGGAGAATTCCGCATATGTGATAGTAGCGGCGTCTATCCTCCTCCATCCAACGCCTTGCCGGTGAGACAGGAGATGAGGGCGGAAACGCTCTCGTATCCCGAGGGCACCGGGTGTACTGTGGCTAGGTAAAGTTCGACTTGTAGAAGGAAACCCTGACACCCGGCAGCGGTACCATCATACGCCCACGGGAGCGAGAGCCGAATCCCACTGGGTTCCGGAAGTTGAACAGGAGGACTGGCTGTTGGCAATGGTGCGATGGGTGGATGCGTGGGAGCCCCGCCGGTCTCCCATCTACGGAGGGTCTCCACCACCCCCTCTAGAGAGTTCCCAATCCAGCTGATCTTTTGATCCTGTCCGCGAAGGCGCTCCTCGATTGCCTCGACAGATGAGGCGGCTCCTGCTGATTCCATGGCGGTGTGTAATTCTGTCAAGGGCTGAGCGTAGATGTGGTGCAGAAATCAAGCGCAGGACAACAGAGGCTCTTCAACAGTCTTTAGTGAGGATCAAACAATACAAAAAGACTCACAGCAAAATCCCAGCCAGAGGGCAAGCGAAACAATTACGCACACAGGAAAAAGTGCGTAACCCAAACTGCGCACACAGTGCGGACACTCTATCCAAACTAAACAGAACGAGAGAGAACAAACTGACGCCAAGCTGACACGAAACAATTACACACAACACATGACAAAACCTAAGAGAACTTATAGGGCACATAATCAACACTAACAAAGAACAGGTGTACAAACAGACCAAACCAAACGAACATCGAAACATAGAACGGTGGCAGCTAGTACTCCGGAGACGACGACCGCCGAAGCCTGCCCGAATAAGGAGGAGAAGCAGCCTCGGCTGAAACCGTGACACTCAGTGAGCACAGCCTTGCCATTGAGAAGGGTAGACACAGGAAAACCTGGCTCCCTGTAGAGGAAAGGCTGTGCAACTACTGCACCACAGCAGAACGTGAGACAGAGCTGCATTTCCTGACAAAATGTAAAAAATATAAAACAATTACAGTGGGGGAAAAAAGTATTTGATCCCCTGCTGATTTTGTACGTTTGCCCACTGACAAAGAAATGATCAGTCTATAATTTTAATGGTATGTTTATTTGAACAGTGAGAGACAGAATAACAACAAAAAAATCCAGAAAAACGCATGTAAAATATGTTATGAAATGATTTGCATTTTAATTAGGTAAATAAGTATTTGACCCCCTCTCAATCAGAAAGATTTCTGGCTCCCAGGTTTCTTTTATACAGGTAACGAGCTGAGATTAGGAGCACACTCTTAAAGGGAGTGCTCCTAATCTCAGTTTGTTACCTGTATAAAAGAAACCTGTCCACAGAAGCAATCAATCAATCAGATTCCAAACTCTCCACCATGGCAAGACCAAAGAGCTCTCCAAGGATGTCAGGGACAAGATTGTAGACCTACAGAAGGCTGGAATGGGCTACAAGACCATCGCCAAGCAGCTTGGTGAGAAGGTGACAACAGTTCGTGCGATTATTCGCAAATGGAAGAAACACAAAAGAACTGTCAATCTCCCTCAGCTTGGGGCTCCATGCAAGATCTCACCTTGTGGAGTTGCAATGATTATGAGAACGGTGAGGAATCAGCCCAGAACTACACGGGAGGATCTTGTCAATGATCTCAAGGCAGCTGAGACCATAGTCACCAAGAAAACAATTGGTAACACACTATGACGTGAAGGACTGAAATCCTGCAGCGCCTGCAAGGTCCCCCTGCTCAAGAAAGCACATATACAGGCCCATCTGAAGTTTGCCAATGAACATCTGAATGATTCAGAGGAGAACTGGGTGAAAGTGTTGTTGTCAGATGAGACCAAAATCGAGCTCTTTGGCATCAACTCAACTCGCCGTGTTTGAAGGAGGAGGAATGCTGCCTATGACCCCAAGAACACCATCCCCACCGTCAAACATGGAGGTGGAAACATTATGCTTTGGGGGAGTTTTTCTGCTAAGGGGACAGGACAACTTCACCGCATCGAGGGAACGATGGACAGGGCCATGTACCGTCAAATTTTGGGTGAGAACCTCCTTCCCTCAGCCAGGGCATTGAAAATGGGTCGTGGATGGGTATTCCAGCATGACAATGACCCAAAACACACGGCCAAGGCAACAAAGGAGTGGCTCAAGAAGAAGCACATTAAGGTCCTGGAGTGGCCTAGCCAGTCTCCAGACCTTAATCCCATAGAAAATCTGTGGAGGGAGCTGAAGGTTTGAGTTGCCAAACATCAGCCTCAAAACCTTAATGACTTGGAGAAGATCTGCAAAGAGGAGTGGGACAAAATCCCTCCTGAGATGTGTGCAAACCTGGTGGCCAACTACAAGAAACGTCTGACCTCTGTGATTGCCAACAAGGGTTTTGCCACCAAGTACTAAGTCATGTTTTGCAGAGGGGTCAAATACTTATTTCCCTCATTAAAATGCAAATCAATTCATAACATTTTTGACATGCGTTTTTCTGGATTTTGTTGTTGTTATTCTGTCTCTCACTGTTCAAATAAACCTACCATAAAAATTATAGACTGATCATGTCTTTGTCAGTGGGCAAACATACAAAATCAGCAGGGGATCAAATAAATTTTTCCGTCACTGTAGAGAGTGTCATTTCCCCAAATTTGAAACCGTTTTTCAAGGTTTCAAAGACCACTCTGATGAGAATAGGCTACCCGTCCTGTTGGGGGAGGACGCACAGAGCTGTGGGTTGGCAGCACACTACATTGCTGCCTACCATAATATGAGGGACAGTGTCTGACAGATCAACCAACCTGCACATGTCCTCCATATTGTTATTGTTCAATGGTTATTTTGACCCTTGGTTATTGTTGTTACTGTTGTCCCGTTGACAATATTGATTATTATTATTATTTAAATTATGTTAATAGGTAATACAAAATGTAAGTTTACACACTCCCAGGAATGTCATACATGATGGATCATTAGCTTATACACTAACTTTCACACATCTAGATGGCCGGGCTGGGTGGGTGTGGATCCAGAGACAGCAAGGGTTCAAACTGTAGAAACCAGTTCCTACATTTGAATCTAAAAATGGATTTCATCAAACAAAACTATGCTACATTTGATCTCTGGGACCCTCAGGATGACAAATCAGAACAAGATTACTGAATGTAAGTACATTATTTACCATCAGTGGTGAATGTATCAAACCAGTTGCCGTGACAAGTTTTTTGTTGTTGTGCACTCTCCTCAAACAATAGCATGGTATTTTTTCACTGTAATAGCTACTGTAAATTGGACATTGCAGTTAGATTAACAGGAATTCAACCTTTCTGCCCATATAAGACATGTCTATGTCCTGGAAAGTTTGCTGTTACTTACAACAGTCATGCTAATCACATTAGCGCACGTTAGCTCAGCCATCCCGTATACAGGACACCGATCCCGTAGAGGTTAAATCAAATATGGCAGCAGTATGTTTCTATGGGAGGGTATCTGCGGGCTACATGACTGTGTAATGAATTAGCATGCTGCCTCTGCGGTAATGCCTGTCTTTATATGGCCTTGTTATCTCCACCATAAGACTGAGCCCCTGTTGTGATGGAGACAATAATGACTTTCTCCTTCTCCCAGTCTGGTACACCATGGACAAATGTCTACCAGTGAATACAGTAAGTGATTTGGAATGGTCCGTATTCATCATTGCAGACTGCACAGTGTGATAAGTGGTTGAGGTGTGTGTGTGTGTGTGTGTGTGTGTGTGTGTGTGTGTGTGTGTGTGTGTGTGTGTGTGTGTGTGTAGGTGCGTGCATGCGTCTGTTTACAGCACTGTATCCTTATCTCCCCTATAAGATGAATGAGGAAGAGGACTGTGTATGATTTTAACATTGAAATGGAATAGATTAACTTTGAGCCGGCCTGTTAGTAGCAGCAGCACTCACCACTCCAATACACGTTGTGTATACAGATGCTAATTGACTGGTGTTCCATCAGTGTCAATAGGACCCAGCTTTGATCTGGCTGCTCTTGTTAAGTATCCTATTATAACAATGAATGTAATTATGGGGCTATTTAGAGGAATTGATGAAAGTCTGGTCTGCAGGTCGAGTGAGTGAGAGAGAGAGTGAGCGAGAGAGAGAGTGAGCGAGAGAGAGAGAGAGAGTGATCAAGAGAGAGAGAGAGAGAGAGAGAGAGAGAGAGAGAGAGAGAGAGAGACACACACACAGAGACACACACAGACAGTATTTGTTCATTTAATGTAATTATACTGAGAGACAAGGGGCGGAGATAGTAAAATATGATATGATGTGTTTCTTTGTCTGTCTGTTAAATGTCTGGGTATTTTCAATATGAATGACCCAAGCCCATTGTTTAGATAAAGCTTTATGGACAGGCTTTATTTTATTTCATTGTATCGGTAAGAATGTGATGGTACCATGGTATGATGATGTGCTGTACAGGATAGGGCAAGTCTAGGTCCTAGTTATAACTCGAGCCTGGAGTTTCCTGTTCAAGATATGTGGCCAGGGAAAATGTCTGGCCCTAGCTATAGATTATGATTGTGAATTGAGACATTGTGCAGTGAAGCGTGTTGCTTCTCTATATCAGTCTGTTGCCCATGAGAGTAGCTGTGTACTTCCCTACAGGCCCCTGATGTATGTGCATGCATGATCAATGTGTGTGTGTGTTTGTTTTGGGTAATCACTCATGTGTGCTAAGTATGTGCTTATAATAATAGTGTTGGCTTAGTGTGAGCTGAGTATGCATTTGGCTCAGCAAAAAGGCATTATCATGTCCCAACTGACTTCCCACACACTCTCTCTTTTTTTCGCTCCCTCTTTCACACACAATCACGCACACACACTCTCTCTCACAGAAGAAATCATTTAAGTAATTAACTTCCTGTTGTGCTCCCTCACAACTTCTCTTATTGGCCGAGAACCCTCCTACGGTGTAGCTCTGCCGAGATCTATACCACAGGTATTTTTACAGGATTAAATTATCCCGGCGCATCGCAACTATCCAGGGAAGTCATCAGGCTGAGTTAGTGGGTAAACAGAGCAGATTCCCTTCGCTGGTGCAGTCTGTCTCCAGCCTGCTCTGATCTCTATACAGCCACAGCCATTTGGTTTATCAACACCAGGGCCCCCTGTGACCACAGCTTAATCTGCTCTCTCTCTCTCTCTCTCTCTCTTTCTCTGCAGTGCTAGTGAACGTTGTAGAGAGGGAGGGATGGGAGAGTGGGAAAATGAAGATAAAAAAGAGAGAGAGAGGAGGATGATAAATGTGGATTCAATTGAGAGAGGGACAGAGGAGGTGGATGGTGGGAGATAGAACGGGACAGAGGTTAAGAGGCTGAGAGAGAGAGGCTGAGAGAGAGGGGGTGAGAGAGAGAAGGTGAGAGAGAGATGGTGACAGAGAAAGGGGTTGAGAGAGAGAGAGGGGTTGAGAGAGAGAAGGTGAGAGAGAGAGAGAGAGAGAGAGAGAGAGAGAGAGAGAGAGAGAGAGAGAGAGAGAGAGAGAGAGAGAGAGAGAGAGAGAGAGAGAGAGAGAGAGAGAGAGAGAGAGAGAGAGAGAGAGATTGAGTGACAGAGAGGGATAAGTCATGCTGCCCATGTCTCTGCCTAAGCCTCTATTGAAAGTGGAGAGAGTGGTTTGGAGATTTGAGGGTCAGACTATAAAGCTGTGGGGGCCAGAGGGAGAGCAGGGTGCAGGGACAAAGATAACAGCAGGGGTGAAGAGGGTAAATGGTCCAAGAGTTCTCTGTCTGTGTGTAACCAAGAGAGATGGAGACAAATAGAGGTGATGGACAGATATTGGGAGAGAGTGAGAAATAGAGAGAATATAGATGGAGATGGTGATCAAGAGGGAGAAGGGTCTTCTAAACAGAGGGAAAAGGAGGTAGGAAAAAGAGGGGATATAATAGAGGAGAGAGGGATGATGCTGAAGAGAAAAGGAAAGGATTAGATGGAGGAGAAGAGAGAGGAAGAATTCAGAGGAAGAGATGGAAATAGAGAGAGGGAGAAAGAGAAGGAGGAGGTGAAAGAGGATGAGAAGAGACATTCATACTTTCAACATGGGAATGGTGTCTTGAGGTGTAGGCCTAATGTACCTGTCCTGAGTTGACTGTGTGGTCAGTAACAACCTACTACAGTACTCATAAGACAGTGCCATGTCCTGGTTTGACTGTGTGGTCAGTTGCAGAAGTTCTACAGTATAAGATGCTGTATTCCTAGTGTATTACCCTAGCTGTATGTCTTGTATACTGTGTCCTGGGTTGACGTTGTGGTTAGTGGGTCAGTGCCTGCAGCCAGGCCTCTTCAGGGTTGTTAAAGTGATGTTCCTCGTCAAGTGCTCAAATCGCACCATTTAATTGGCCTCCAGCCCCTGGACATGAGCCAATTACACCTTCTCTCTCTCCTTCTATGTCTGTCAGCACCACTTTATCTCTCTCCCTCTCTATCTCCATCCCTGTCTCCGCTCTTCATGGTCATTTTGAGCTGTTTTCTCTTCTCAACTAGGCGTTAAGGCTTTGGGCAGTCACTTTCCATGGTCTGAGAGTTTTTGACAGGGAGGGAGGGATGGAGAGAGAGAGAGAGAGAGAGAGAGGGAGAGAGATAGAGAGAGAGAGAGAGAGAGGCACAAAAACATTCTTGGTGGTGGACAGGCTGGCTGATGTTGTCTTTTCAGGGACAAACATTCACACAAAGTCATAAAAGAACCTATGTCTTTGTAGAGAAATTAAATTAGCTTTTATGTAATTATGTCAAAGAGGTGGCTTTCTGATTTGGCCAAAAAAGAGAGAAAGAGGAGAAAATAAAAAGAGAGAAGCGAGTTTTAAAATGTTTAGAGACAACAATGGAACGGTGCTGAAAGAATAATTGTTTTTTCCCCATGATGTTCTTTACGTTCCTATTGTAGGTAGTGTCAGATAGTCGTGGGATAGGTGCAGGGGTGTAGGCGCAGTTGGGGGTGTGACGGGGGTCTGTGTAAGGGGGGCACTACTTATTGCTGTAGCTACCCATCTTGGTTTAGCCCCTCCCTGCATTCACAGCAGTGTTATTATAGGAGAAAATAAAAAGCCATTCATCACATCATCTACCTAATCCCCCACAATACCTTTCATGCTATAATGGGCCCTGCTCTCCCTCGTTGCCCCGGACAGAGCCTCTATTATGTCATCAAAAGGGGACGATTAACGCAGGAGAGGGGGAGATGAAAGGGAGGGTGACAGAGTACCTGTTCACAAAAGACAGTAATTTTTACCGTAATTAAAGTTTTACATTTCCCCCGTCGGATCGTTAGGGCAACAGAACAAACGGAGAGAAGGGAGCGGCGGAGAGAGGGAAAAGAGAAAAAAAGAGCAGGATTCTTTCTCAGTGAAAAGCTCTCAAGCTTATAATGGTAATTAAGGACTTGTCTCAGGAGAGGGGGAGTTATTAGAATGAAGAGAGAGAGGGGGAGAGAGAGAGAGAGAGAGAGAGAGAGCGCCACAGGTAACTTCCACAAAGCTGTGAACGATCTGAGAGACAAGGCAAGAAGGGCCTTCTACGCCATCAAAAGGAACATACAGTGGGGAAAAAAAGTATTTAGTCAGCCACCAACTGTGCAAGTTCTCCCACTTAAAAAGATGAGAGAGGCCTGTAATTTTCATCATAGGTACACGTCAACGATGACAGACAAAATGAGAAAAAAAAATCCAGAAAATCACATTGTAGGATTTTTAATGAATTTATTTGCAAATTATGGTGGAAATTAAGTATTTGGTCAATAACAAAAGTTTCTCAATACTTTGTTATATACCCTTTGTTGGCAATGACACAGGTCAAACGTTTTCTGTAAGTCTTCACAAGGTTTTCACACACTGTTGCTGGTATTTTGGCCCATTCCTCCATGCAGTTCTCCTCTAGAGCAGTGATGTTTTGGGGCTGTCGCTGGGCAACACGGACTTTCAACTCCCTCCAAAGATTTTCTATGGGGTTGAGATCTGGAGACTGGCTAGGCCACTCCAGGACCTTGAAATGCTTCTTACGAAGCCACTCCTTCGTTGCTCGGGCGGTGTGTTTGGGATCATTGTCATGCTGAAAGACCCAACCACGTTTCATCTTCAATGCCCTTGCTAATGGAAGGAGGTTTTCACTCAAAATCTCACGATACATGGCCCCATTCATTCTTTCCTTTACACGGATCAGTCATCCTGTTCCCTTTGCAGAAAAACAGCCCCAAAGCATGATGTTTCCACCCCCATGCTTCACAGTAGGTATGGTGTTCTTTGGATGCAACTCAGCATTCTTTGTCCTTTAAACACGACGAGTTGAGTTTTTACCAAAAAGTAATATTTTGGTTTCATCTGACCATATGACATTCTCCCAATCCTCTTCTGGATCATCCAAATGCACTCTAGCAAACTTCAGACTGTCCTGGACATGTACTGGCTTAAGCAGGGGGACACTGCAGGATTTGAGTCCCTGGCGGCGTAGTGTGTTACTGATGGTAGGCTTTGTTACTTTGGTCCCAGCTCTCTGCAGGTCATTCACTAGGTCCCCCCGTGTGGTTCTGGGATTTTTGCTCACCGTTCTTGTGATCATTTTGACCCCACGGGGTGAGATGTTGCGTGGAGCCCCAGATCGAGGGAGATTATCAGTGGTCTTGTATGTCTTCCATTTCCTAATAATTGCTCCCACAATTGATTTCTTCAAACCAAGCTGCTTACCTATTGCAGATTCAGTCTTCCCAGCCTGGTGCAGGTCTACAATTTTGTTTCTGGTGTCCTTTGACAGCTCTTTGATCTTGGCCATAGTGGAGTTTGGAGTGTGACTGTTTGAGGTTGTGGACAGGTGTCTTTTATACTGATAACAAGTTCAAACAGGTGCCATTAATACAGGTAACGAGTGGAGGACAGAGGAGCCTCTTAAAGAAGAAGTTACAGGTCTGTGAGAGCCAGAAATCTTGCTTGTTTGTAGGTGACCAAATACTTATTTTCCACCATAATTTGCAAATAAATTCATTAAAAATCCTACAATGTGATTTTCTGGATTTTTTTTCCTCAATTTGTCTGTCATAGTTGACGTGTACCTATGATGAAAATTACAGGCGTCTCTCATCTTTTTAAGTGGGAGAACTTGCACAATTGGTGGCTGACTAAATACTTTTTTTCCCCACTGTACAATTTGAATCAGTTATAGAACCCATTGCCCTTTATGGTTGTGAGGTCTGGGGTCCGCTCAACAACCAAGAATTCACAAAATGGGACAAACACCAAATTGAGACTGCAGGCAGAATTGTGCAAAAATATCCTGTGTACAACGTAAAACACAAAATAATGCATGCATAGCAGAATTAGGACAATACCCGCTAATGATCCAAATCCAGAAAATAGCCGTTAAATTCTACAACCACCTAAAAGGAAGCAATTCCCAAACCTTCCATAACAAAGCCGTCACCTACAGAGGGATGAACCTGGAGAAGAGCCCCCTAAGCAAGATGGTCCTGGGGCTCTGTTCACAAATACAAACAGACCCCACAGAGGCCCAGGACAGCAACACAATTAGACCCAACCAAATCATGAGAAAACAAAAAGATAATTACTTGACACATTGAAAATAATTAACAAAAAAACAGAGCAAACTAGAATGCTATTTGGCCCTAAACAGAGAGTACACAGTGGCAGAATACCTGACCACTGTGACTGACCCAAACTTAAGGAAAGCTTTGACTATGTACAGACTCAGTGAGCATAGCCTTGCTATTGAGAGAGGCTGCCGTAGGCAGACCTGGCACTCAAGAGAAGACAGGCTATGTGCAACACTGCCCTAAAAACGAGGTGGAAACTGAGCTGCACTTAATAATAATAATATGCCATTTAGCAGACGCTTTTATCCAAAGCGACTTACAGTCATGCGTGCATACATTTTTTTGTGTATGGGTGGTCCCGGGGATCGAACCCACTACCTTGGCGTTACAAGCGCCGTGCTCTACCAGCTGAGCTACTCCTAACCTCCTGCCAAATGTATGACCATATTAGAGACACATATTTCCCTCAGCTTACACAGACCCACAAATCTATTGGGTGAAATACCACAGTGTGCCATCACAGCAGCAAGATTTTTGAACTTTTGGCACAAGAAAAGGGCAACCAGTGAACCATATTTATGGTCCCTTTTGTACTTTAACTATTTGCACATCTTTACAACACTGTGTAGCCATAATATGACATTTGAAATGTCTCTATTCCTTTGGAACTTTTGTGAGTGTAATGTTTACTGTTCATTTTATATTGTTTATTTAACTTTTGTTTATTATCTATTTCACTTGCTTTGGCAATGTAAACATATGTTTCCCATACCAATAAAGCCCTTTGAATTTAATTGAATTTAATTGAGAGAGAGAGAAGGGGGGCAGGGTGAGAGAGGGAGAGAGAGTGGAGCATGGAGAGAGAGGGGGTACAGGGTGAGATGGATGGAGCAAGAGAGAGGGGGCAGGGAGAGAGAGGGAGAGAAAGGCCTACTCAGTTCTACCCCCCATCCTGCACAACCAAAATCCCTCCTCAATCCAATCTTACTGTACTCTTAATACAACCTCCTCTCCCATCTCCCCCTCCTCCTCCCATTTATCCTCCCTTTCTCCCCCCTTCTGCGCAATGCAGAGGGAGAATCAGTTCAGTTCAGTACATTTTCAGCATTCAGCTCTAACAATAGGTTTGCAGCAGTAGCAAGGCCGCTTACTGATTAAATTAATGCATTGCTTTATTGCACTTACAGTAAGTCTCTGTGGTTAGGAGCGTCTCCTAGGACTAACATGTCAATATTAGCATAGCGTTGGGGCCTGATTGCTTCCCCTCTGCTTCCTGTATCACTTTCACTGAGCAGCCATTGGACCAAACCAACTGAAGAGGTGTTTGATTTGTCCAGTAACCCACCCAGAGCATACTGTACTTAGCTTTGTTTTCTGTTGTTGTGGAATCTACAGTACTGTACTTGGCATGGTAGGGTTTGCCATGGAAACCACTGAGGGGCCACAGGAAGGGATTGGTTGGCGGGGTCTAGTGTTTGTGTGCTGACCTGAGCAGAAATGAGCTGAGATGATGAAGGCATTGTTTTGTTACAGAGAAACAAGCTCTTCATACTCAACTTCATTTTTCTTTAAAAAGATATGGCAAAATATATTTAGCATATTCCAAAAGGAGTAGGGTAGAGGGAATGGGCTTTGGGTCGGTTGGGAATAGGAATTGGAATGGGGACAGAGCTGGGTGAAGTGAAATATAGAGCATGTACAATGTGAGCACACTGACTATGTCATTGCATGTAAACCATCAGAGTGAAAACTCACACAGACACACATACACATGCATTGGGAATGTTCATTGGCAGTTCTCACAAATTTTCCCATCCATTTTTAACTGTGCACAGATGGATGAGCCTCCTGCTACCTTCTAAACATGCACGCACATGTGCATTTACACACCAAGCGTGCACACACACACACACTACGAGCAAACACTCCAAGCATGTAAAATAACATTATCTTTCTCATGCACATATCACACCTTCATCCTGTCTGTCTATCAGGCTCTCTCTTTGTAAGGTTTCTCACCCTCCCAGAAAAACAGTTGCTTTCAAACTAAGGATTTCATGGCTAATTACGGTAAAACAGAAATTCTGCTCATAGATTATGCATGTAAGAACTACACATTGTCATTGCCACATCCAGCCCAAAGCGGGAGGTTTAAAAAAAGACTTAATAGTTGCCAAAGTTCCGGAGCATGTCTTTAAGTGTGGGGTTCTTGACGTGTCATCTACAGTTCTTCAGAATTCAAAAAGGTTCTTGAAATGTATGGAAGCCTGCAGATGTGTCCCTTTCACAGCACACAGCAAATTGACCAATGTTAACTAGTATTGATTTTGCAGTGTAACATTACTAGTGTTGATTCAATAGTTAAATTAACACTGTAAAGAGTTAAATTAACACTCAGTGGTATACAATAACTCCAGTGTTGGTGTTAATAAAAATAGTTGAATCACGCTCATCATTATCATATTTCCCAACATGCTCTATTGCAGGTTGATTTTTAGAATTGTTTATTTCAATATCTATGTTTTTACAAGTGCATTGATTGATTAATTAATCTTATGCTACTCAAATATAAATAACATATATTTTTCTAAACTATTCCAATCTGTTACTTGGGCTTAATGCACCCGTTACTGAAATGGTTGTTCCAGTTTAGATGGTTTAGGTAGTCTTATATCTTAGTCTTCCCAACCCTGGCAGTCATTCTGATTGCAGGTTGCGGGTGAATCCAAATATTGGATATCCCCACTCTGGCTTCCAATAGGAATTGCACATCACTTTGCAAGCCAGCATAATGTGACTTGCAGGCCTGATGTAGCCTGTAAACTATGAGTTTCAGACCACTGTATTAGGGTTAAACTAGGCCCTCAAAAGAAGGCCTTATGAAATATGTATTGTCTTAAAGAATTACATTTTCATGACAACATATTCATTTAGGATCTCACTTGGTGAAGGCCACAGAACCGAAAATGAATGAATACAAAAACCATTTCTCTGTCACTAACAAGCACAGTCATGGGTGGTACTGGCAACTCGAAAATAAACTTGAAAGGCACACTTGGAAATATGCAAATAAGGCTTAAAACCTTATAGCAGGGCTATTTAATTCCAGTCCTGGAGGGCCGAAACATTTCTGGTTTTGGATTTTTGTATGGTACTTCAAAGAACCATCCCATTTATGGTTCTTCAGAGACCCTAAAATGGTTCCCTATGGCATCGCTCTCATTAACCTTATTTGGTTCCAACCTTCACCTTTATTTTTAAGAGTGTATATCTTACAAACACACACACACACACAAACAAACACACACACACAAACGCACATTTACAGAATATTTGATCATTTTACACCTCCTGGGAGAAGCTCGTTGATTGACAGGTATTCCATGTAAGCATCCTACAGTGCTCTCCATAAGACACCTTCACACACCTTGTTCTAAACACACACCCACGCATACAGTACACCTTCTCACACATCACTCCACACGTCATACACTATCCCTCACATGTAAAGCACTTTCAGCCAAACTAGAGTACACACACATCCACACACAAACACAATGCAAATGTAACAGCGCTATTTTCTGTGTTTTCCTTTTCTTACACACACACAGACACACACAGCTTTTTACACCTTTCTCCCACCCACGCAGTGTGTGCGTGTGCGTGGTTTGCTTGTTTTTCTCTGTGATTGGGAGAATTCCCTCCTCTCTGTCAGAGTTGGAGTACCGTCTATCTGGTGCCTTTGAGAGCCTCATTATCTCACATAACTTCAGCTGCTGAACAAACACACGCACATACATTGTTTATCTGTCTTGCATTCCTATGCCAAGGACTCATCAGGATCATGTAGTGGTGTTTTTAATGGCTAAGACATCCATTGGCAGTCTGTGGGAAATAGAGGGATACTCAGAGAAATGAAAATAAAGAAGGGATGGATCTGAAATCTCTCCTCCATAACATGGCATGACCAGCTACCAGCCTGAGGGGAGGCTGTCAATCATGCAAGATAATATATTTGCCACACACACACACACACACACACACACACACACACACACACACACAGAGATAGTCACCCTCATTTGCACAAATCTTCCTCTCATTGTTTTTTACAAGGACATTACAAGCCCTAGATGCAAGGAAAAACCTTCTCTTCTCCTGCAATGTTGAATTCTAGAATAGCCCGTATAGCTGGGACAGTGCAGGCTATTGTGTTTTCAGTTATCCGTGCCCACATTAAAAAATACTTGTGTATACTATGGTATTATAGTATTCACTGTAGTGTTTTTGCAGACTTTACTGTAGTATTTACTGTAGTATACTGTAGTACAGGGTTTCCCAAAATCGGTCCTGGGGCCCCACCTGGGTGCACGTTTGTTTTTTGCCCTAACACTACACAGCTGATTCAAATAATCAAAGCTTGATGATGAGTTTAAATCAGTTGTGTAGTGCTAGTGCTAAAACCCATTGTGCACCCAGGGGGGGCCACAGGACTGAGTTTGGGAAACCCTGCTCTAGTATACTGTAGTATTTACAGTGTACTAAATGATAAATACTACACAAAAAAGAGTAGTATATCCTGTAGGATTTACTGTAATGTTTTTGCAGACTGTAGTATACTGTAGTATTTACTGTAGTGTTTTTGGGGACATTACTGTAGTATTTACTAAAGTGTTTTTGGTTTTATTATCTTTGACATAGAAGTGGAGGGCTTTCTCCTTGAGCAACCCTACTGTAGAAATACTAAAAGAGCAAATGTTCCATAACCTGTAGATAGGTAGGACTGGGGTCTGAAGATAGTTCAGAGATTCTGCTCTTTTCTATAACCTGTAGGGAACATATGGTCTATACTTGGCATGTAGGTTTCTCACATATTGGGATGTGGGGAGGAGAATGGGCAAATTAAATACTGTGGTGTTTTTGCGGACTGTAGTGTTTTTGTGGACTATAGTGTTTTTGCTGACATTTTTGTAGTATTTACTACAGTTTTTTTTTGTGTGGATAATACTGTAGTATTTACTATAGTATACTACATAATTCTATAGTAAGTACTGTACTATTTCTTATGTAGGTTGTGTGCTCTTAAAAGCCTTCCCCCTCAACACAAGGTCATTACATTTACATTTTAGTCATTTAGCAGACGCTCTTATCCAGAGCGACTTACATGAGCAATTAGGGTTAAGTGCCTTGCTCAAGGGCACATCGACAGATTTTTCACCTAGTCGGCTCGGGGATTAGAACCAGCAACCTTTCGGTTACTGGCACAACGCTCTTAACCACTAAGCTACCTGCCGCCCTGGTCATAATTTAACTTGGTTCTGGTTGCCTCTCTCTCTCCTCCTGATAGTCCTGTCTGTAATTTATTGTATTGGTCTAATAAAATGGACTGGTAGGCCTTTAAAGTGTCCTGCCTTTAAGACGGCTCAGTATTTCTTCTCTTAAGAAGCACAAGGTTATCAGGGTTCTTAAACTCCACAGACACACACACACACAAAGTGGCCGTATAAAGTGGGATGGCATCTGGGTTGGCTGTGAGTTTGAGTGAGGGAATGTGTGTGTGACTATGTGTCAGGGTTTCCGGACAAAGTGACCGGGATGATGTTCATTTACTGGCCATTTGAGAAATCTACCGGACCCATATGCATTGGGCGCATAACCCATTAGGGCGTCCACCTACGGTGCTCAGAATGACAGAAACCACATTTCGATTATGGTAATGCATCTTTACAGAACATGCAACTCCTGTAATGAAGCAGCCGATAAAACAACATTTTCAAACATTTGCCAAAATGCGATTCGCAAGAAAACGCCATTCTAAATACTGCACCTGGAAAAACACAATTTGAACAGTGAACCTGGAAAAACACCATTCTAAACAGCGCAGCAGATAGCGGTTCCATATGTGGTAGAAACATAGAAAGAGGGGGAATCTAAAGATGCAACAACTAGGATGGGTTGCTAATATGACTAGGATTGCGCCTTTAGCTTCTGGACAACGAAAGAAAGTTGATAAGAAAACCAATAGAACAGGAGAGAAATGGCATAGCAGTGGGTCCAATAAGGAAGGAAATGGAAATACATTTGCCAAAAATATATCATTACTTCTGTCTACACAGGAGTACTTCACCAGAAAGCATTACTTAGCCACAGCGGAATCGAGGATCATTTGCTTCTTTAAAAAAATGTCTGTGGATTGTTTCAAATCACAAGCACGTAGGCCTATGCCTATTTGGGAAGCCCTCAATATGGGCAGTGCGCGTGGTAATAAGTCTAGCTGATTATTTAGTTGCAGCTGTCAGTGAAAAGCATCTAAAATATGTGTGAAGATAATGTGTCTTGAGTATAATTAAAAATGTTGAGACAAGAAGAAGGGAAGGGGTTTGTGGCGAAGATATAGGCAAGTCTCTCTCCAGAATTCCTCTGCTGTCTCCTGCCAATTATTGTGCATTCATTGTTTCATGTGTGAGTTGTTTGCCCTTAGATTTTGTTTAAATCAATTCCACATTACATACAGTGCATTCGGAAAGTATTCAAACCCCTTCACTTTTCCACATTTTGTCACGTTACAGTCTTATTGTAAAATGGATTAAATTGTTTTTTTCCCCCCTCATCAATCTACACACAATACCCCATGATGACAAAGCAAAAACAGTTTTTTATAAATATTTACAAATGTATAAAAAATTAAAAAGTGAAATGTTACATTTACATAAGTATTCAGACCCTTTACTCAGTACTTTGTTGAAGCACCTTTGGCAGCGATTACAGCCTCGAGTCTTCTTGGGCATGACGCTACAAGCTTGGCACACCTGTATTTGGGGAGTTTCTCCCATTCTTCTCTGAAGATCCTCTCAAGCTGTCAGGGTGTATGGGGAGCGTCGCTGCACAGCTATTTTCAGGTCTCTCCAGAGATGCTCGATCTGGTTCAAGTCCAGGCTCTGGCTGGGCCACTCAAGGACATTCAGAGACTTGTCCCGAAGCCACTCCTGCGTTGTCTTGGCTGTGTAGGGTTGTTGTCCTGTTGGAAGATGAACTTTCACCCCAGTCTGAGGTCCTGAGCACTCTGGAGCAGGTTTTTATCAAGGATCTCTCTGTATTTTGCTCCGTTCAACTTTCCCTCGATCCCTCTCCCAGTTCCTGCCGCTGAAAAACATCCCCAAAGCATAATGCTGCCACCACCACCATGCATCACCGTAGGGATGGTATTGGCCAGGTGATGAGGGGTGCCTGGTTTTCATTCACAAGTGATAATATATAATTCACAAGTGATAGGCTAATATTGTCACCCATCAGACTATTCTTGATTTAAACTTGTCTTTGCATACAGTACCAGTCAAAAGTTTGGACACTCCTACTCATTCAAGGGTTTTTCTTAATTTTTACTATTTTCTACATTGTATAATAATAGTGAAGACATCAAAACTATGAAATAACACATATGGAATCACGTAGTAACCAAAAAAGCGTTAAACAAATCAAAATATATTTTATATTTGAGATTCTTCAAAAAACCACCCTTTGCTTTGATGACAGCTTTGCACACTCTTGGCATTCTCTCAACCAGCTTCACCTGGAATGATTTTCCAACAGTCTTGAAGGAGTTCCCACATATGCTGAGCACTTGTTGGCTGCTTTTCCTTCACTCTGCCGTCCGACTCATCCCAAACCATTCAATTGGGTTGAGTTTGGGGGATTGTGGAGGGCAGGTCATCTGATGCAGCACTCCATCACTCTCCTTCTTGGTCAAATAGCCCTTACACAACCTGGAGTTGTGTTGGGTTATTGTCCTGTTGAAAGTGAAATGATATTCCCACTAAGCCCAAACCAGATGGGATGGCGTATCGCTGCAGAATGCTGTGGTAGCCATGCTGGTTCAGTGTGCCTTGAATTCTAAATAAATCACAGGCAGTGTCGCCAGCAAAGCACCCCCACACCATAACACCTCCTCCTCCATGCTTTACGGTGGGAACTACACATGCGGAGATCATCTCACAAAGACACAGAGGTTGGACCCCAAACCAAAGGACACATTTCCGCCGGTCTAATGTCCATCATGTTTCTTGGCCCAACCAAGTCTCTTCTTATTCTTGGTGTCCTTTAGTAGTGGTTTCTTTGCAGCAATTCGACCATGATGGCCTGATTCACACAGTCCCCTCTGAACAGTTGATGTTGAGATATGTCTGTGACTTGAACTCTGAGAAGCATTTATTTGGGCTGCAATTTCTGAGGCTGGTAACTCTAATGAACTTGTCCTCTAAAGCAAAGGTAACTTTGGGTCTTCCATTCCTGTGGCGGTCCTCATGAGAGCCAGTTTCATCATAGCGCTTGATGGTTTTTGCGGCTGCACTTGAAGAAACTTTCAAAGTTCTTGATATTTTCCATATTGACTGACCTTCATGTCTTAAAGTAATGATGGACTGTCGTTTCGCTTTGCTTATTTGAGCTTTTCTTGCCATAATATGGACTTGGTCTTTTACCAAATAGGTTTATCTTCTGTATACCCCCCCCTACCTTGTCACAACACAACTGATTGGCTCAAAAGCATTAAGAAGGAAATAAATTCCACAAATTAACATTTTAAGAAGGCACACCTGTTAATTGAAATGCATTCCAGGTGACTACCTCATGAAGCTGGTTAGAGAATGCCAAGAGTGTGCAAAGCTGTCATCAAGGCAAAGAATGTGGCTATTTGAAGAATCTCAAATATAACACTTTTTTGGTTACTACATGATTCCATATGTGTTATTTCATAGTTTTGATGTCTTCACTATTATTCTACAATGTAAAAAATATTAAAAATAAAGAAAAACCCTTGAATGAGTAGGTGTGTCCAAACTTTTGACTGGTAGTGTATACTAAATTATATATGTGTGAAATTTGTTTAGATTTAGAATGGACCATTATCATGCACCTGTATCGAAACAGGGGCAGTGGGATAAAAATACATGTAATCTATGCACTAATTAGCGAATGGAGTACGCTTTTCCCTGTGGTTTATTTTCATGCCAGCCAGGTAGGCTATACTCCTGTTGAAAATATAAGCAATTGCTTACAATTAGAAAAGTTGAGAAATAAATATACAGTGGGGAAAAAAAGTATTTAGTCAGCCACCAATTGTGCAAGTTCTCCCACTTAAAAATATGAGAAAGGCCTGTAATTTTCATCATAGGTACACGTCAACTATGACAGACAAATTGAGGAAAAAAAATCCAGAAAATCACATTGTATGATTTTTAATGAATTTATTTGCAAATTATGGTGGAAAATAAGTATTTGGTCACCTACAAACAAGCAAGATTTCTGGCTCTCACAGACCTGTAACTTCTTCTTCAAGAGCCTCCTCTGTCCTCCACTCGTTACCTGTATTAATGGCACCTGTTTGAACTTGTTATCAGTATAAAAGACACCTGTCCACAACCTCAAACAGTCACACTCCAAACTCCACTATGGCCAAGACCAAAGAGCTGTCAAAGGACACCAGAAACAAAATTGTAGACCTGCACCAGGCTGGGAAGACTGAATCTGCAATAGGTAAGCAGCTTGGTTTGAAGAAATCAACTGTGGGAGCAATTATTAGGAAATGAAAGACATACAAGACCACTGATAATCTCCCTCGATCTGGGGCTCCACGCAAGATCTCACCCCGTGGGGTCAAAATGATCACAAGAACGGTGAGCAAAAATCCCAGAACCACACGGGGGGACCTAGTGAATGACCTGCAGAGAGCTGGGACCAAAGTAACAAAGCCTACCATCAGTAACACACTACGCCGCCAGGGACTCAAATCCTGCAGTGCCAGACGTGTCCCCCTGCTTAAGCCAGTACATGTCCAGGCCCGTCTGAAGTTTGCTAGAGTGCATTTGGATGATCCAGAAGAGGATTGGGAGAACGTCATATGGTCAGATGAAACCAAAATAGTAAAAACTCAACTCGTCGTGTTTGGAGGACAAAGAATGCTGAGTTGCATCCAAAGAACACCATACCTACTGTGAAGCATGGGGGTGGAAACATCATGCTTTGGGGCTGTTTTTCTGCAAAGGGACCAGGACGACTGATCTGTGTAAAGGAAAGAATGAATGGGGTCATGTATCGTGAGATTTTGAGTGAAAACCTCCTTCCATCAGCAAGGGCATTGAAGATGAAACGTGGCTGGGTCTTTCAGCATGACAATGATCCCAAACACACCGCCCGGGCAATGAAGGAGTGGCTTCGTAAGAAGCATTTCAAGGTCCTGGAGTGGCCTAGCCAGTCTCCAGATCTCAACCCCATAGAAAATCTTTGGAGGGAGTTGAAAGTCTGTGTTGCCCAGCGACAGCCCCAAAACATCACTGCTCTAGAGGAGATCTGCATGGAGGAATGGGCCAAAATACCAGCAACAGTGTGTGAAAACCTTGTGAAGACTTACAGAAAATGTTTAACCTGTGTCATTGCCAACAAAGGGTATATAACAAAGTATTGAGAAACTTTTGTTATTGACCAAATACTTATTTTCCACCATAATTTGCAAATAAATTCATAAAAAATCCTACAATGTGATTTTCTGGATTTTTTTCATTCAATTTGTCTGTCATAGTTGACGTGTACCTATGATGAAAATTACAGGCCTCTCTCATCTTTTTAAGTGGGAGAACTTGCACAATTGGTGGCTGACTAAATACTTTTTTCCCCCACTGTAGTAGGCTTAGCCTATAGAAAGCTGATGGGATATTCCTCTTTTTAGTAGAGGCCATCACTCTGTTTTCTCATGCAATTGCATAGCCTATAGAAATGTTGCGCAACATGAGCTCATGGGCTCTCATGAAGTGTTTGATTAGATTTTCGAATACATTTGCATTGATGTCAGAGTGATTACAGGGACAATAGAGTGCTGAGTACCAGGCAGTTAGCAAGTTTGGTAGGCTACTAATGACCATCAGCAGCATCAGAGCTTGGAGAAGCCTAATTACCGTGAAAATCACGTGGAATTTGACTGCCTTCATGACTTGTGACTGTAATACAGTCACCGCAACAGCCCTACTCCCATCTCCACAGAGGAACTGTGGACTTCTGTCAGAGGGACCATCAGGTTCTTGGTCACCTCCCTGACCAAGGCCCTTCTCCCCCGATTGCTCCGTTTGGCCGGGCTGCCAGCTCTAGGAAGAGTCTTGGTGGTTCCAAGCTTCTTCCAGTTAAGAATGATGGAGGCCACTGTGTTTTTGGGGACCTTCAATGCTGCAGAAATGTTTTGTTACCCTTCCCCAGATATGTGCCTCGACACAATCCTGTCTCGGAGCTCTACGGACAATTCCTTCAACCTCATGGCTTGGTTTTTGCTCTGACATGCACTGTCAACTGTGGGACCTTATATAGACAGGTGTGTGCCTTTCCAAATCATGTCCAATCAATTGAATTTATCACAGGTGGACTCCAATCAAGTTGTAGAAACATCTGAAGGATGATCAATGGAAACATGATGCACCTGAGCTAAATTTCGAGTATCATAGCAAAGGGTCTGAATACTTATGTAAATAAGGTATTTCTGTTTTGTATTTGTAATACATTTGCAAAAAATTCTAAAAACCTGCTTTCGCTTTGTCATTATGGGGTATTGTGTGTAGATTTATTAGATTTTAAATGTACTTTTAAATATCACTTTAGAATAAGGTTGTAATGTAACAAAATGTGGAAAAGGTGAAGGGGTCTGAATACTTTCCGAATGCACTGTATGCAACCAGCTGTAAATGTACCATTAATCCCCTCCATTTGGTTACATTAATGTCTGTAATGCATGTGTTAATTAGTCATTTACTGTTCTCATTCTCGGTGTGGAAATGTTGTTTGCAAAGTTCACAACCTGCTACACTTGTGAGAAACAAGTTTTGGTTAATTTCATAACCATAATTTACTGGATTTGTACATTTATTCATTGTCTTTTGTTTGGCGTACTCCATGTGAGCAGTAAGCATGTGTCTGGTTTCTCTGTGCATATAAGTACCTCGCCTGCTGCATGGAAAAGTAGGAAAGTGTTTAACATCCATTGCGAATGGAATATTAAAACTATAGTTCATCACAGTAAGCTATTTGAAAAATCTTTCCAACAATCTCCCCCTCGATAGTCACGAATCCTCGGTGTGAAAGAGCAATGGAAGTTATAGGCCTACTGCTGCATTGGCCTATAGGCTAGGAGTTCCATGCGGTCATTTCTTTAGCCGCCAATGGATCACGGTGTATCAATGTGTCCATATGGCAGAGGCTGGTGATCTCGCATTCATTTACTTTTAGATTATCATTTTAATTAAGATTTTTATGATTAACCACGTGACAATGATTTTGAGAAATGAAAACGTTCTTATTGAAATTAAACTGTTCCAGGAAAATATGAAAATCATAACTGGCATGCAAAACGGTAGAAATGGTAGGATAAATTGTAAGCTTCCCCGAACTTGAAAGTCGCACGCCGCCTATGAAGTCTTTATAAAATAATTGCCTCCACGGTTCCATGTTTGGATTTTGCCTATAGGCTACTTTGAAACAAGGTAAGACATGCCTCATAGGTATAGGGGTGGCAGGTAGCTTAGTGGTTAAGAGCGTTGTGCCAGTAACCGAAAGGTCGCTGGTTCTAATCCCCGAGCCGACTAGGTGAAAAGTCTGTCGATATGCCCTTGAGCAAGGCACTTAACCCTAATTGCTCCTGTAAGTCACTCTGGATAAGAGCGTATGCTAAATGACTAAAAATATGACATTAACATTCAGGTTTCAAACAATTAAGAGTGTTTTCAAAATGCATACCGCCTCCAGCTCATTTTGTAAAGTGGTGGGTGACGCACTGATATCCTGTTGCCTTCACTTGAATGGTAAATGGGAGGCGCGCTTCAATTACCAGTTGAGAAATAAAAATGCATGTCTCTAACAGGGTTCAGAGTACACACTCTCAGAAGTACTTTTCACCTGTGAGAGCTTGAGTACTTGTTCTTTTCCCAAAGTGTCATAGTAAAACATTGGTTTGCTGTTTTCTTCTTTTGTGTTATACAGGGATTCAGTAATAAAAAAGAGAACTGAGAGAGACGCACATTGTCTCTGGGGACCATTATTAGGCTGCTTCTTTCTGTGTTTCCACCTTACACACCTTACACACACACACACACACACGTGGGCGTGCAGGGCTGGGGGCTGGATGGGAATCGGGGGAAGAGAGAGGGGGGTGTGAAGGCTGGATTAGGGAGGACCCAGCGGGATGCTGCCGACAATTTCCTGCGATTCCCCCGGAGCTCAGTGGAGACTTCCTAAAGGAGCACAGGATGGATAGAGGCATGAAATTACCAGATTAAAACTGATCTCTGGTTTAAAACACTGACATGGACCCCCCCCCCCCCACACACACACACACACCCCACACACAACAGATTAGTTCCTCAACTTCGCCAGTGACCTTGACCAACTATCTGTGGGGTTTTGAAGGTGATGAAGTTTGTGTATGCCCCTGGTAGTATTTTCTGGTGTTTGTCTGTCTCTGGACACTGCCACTGCCATCAGATAATGCTGTAGGATGGCAATGCTGGTGTAACCAAAGACTATAGAACAGTATTAGTAGTGTTCTATTCTCATGAGTGTAACATTCTAGCAGACTGCCAGCTTTCTAAATGCTGCTGTGTGGTTGTATAGGTACAGTGTGTGCTGTGTGTCCTCTGCAGTTTCCTATACTCGGCACAAATACCATCCACCTAGTGGCTGTTGAACTTTGGAAATGTCAGACACTGCTCCTCACAGAAAGGGCTAGCATTTCATTGTTGGGGATTTTGGATCCCTAACGTTCTTTGTACTCTGACCCATCGAACGATTTTGAAGTCACCAAGGTGAACAGAACCAATGTATCTAGGCAGGACATTTTCTTTAGCCGTGACCCAAAAGGAATGAATGTGTGTGCTGCTAGCATGGGCGGTATGTTATGAACAATATGCTGGAGGAAACATAACGCACAGGACACACAGTACATAACAACAAGGCTCACCAGAGTCGATGAAAACAGTCAACACACAAAACCAGGATTAGCTGTTATTCCCCAGTAACGCCTGCAACCTTTTTATAATGCTGCATTAGTCTCTCTCCCTCTCTCTCTCTCTCTCTCTTTTTACCCTTCCCTCTCTATCCCTCTTCCCTCATCCCCCTCTCTCTCTCTCTCCCACAAACAGTTTGCCCTGAGCCAGACGCAACAGTATATCTCCAGAGAGGCACTATGTGATGAGCTGCTCCCATACATACATACGTAGAGTACATGTGTTTGTTTACATGGAGACGTGGTGGCTCAGTCAGTAGCCTAACCACTTGCTACTGCAGTAGGCCCTCAGAGAAACACACTACATGGGAATGCAGAGTGGGGGGAGAGAGGGAGGAGAGAGAGCGCTTCATGTATTTAATTGAAGGAGTAGCTCTGAGCTCGCAGCCCTGCAGTATGCACTGTGCAGTGTACAGTGTGCAGGCAGTGGTCTACACAGGATAGGCATGGAGTTTCTCCTACTGTTTTCTATTATTTAAGATGCAGATGTTTGATTGACCTTTCTCTGTGTATACAAACAGACATTCTACAGCGTCAGAGACAGCTTGGACTGTTTCATTGTTTGGAGACAATGGAAGAACTTGTTTTGAGATTGTTTGTTTTTCTTTTCGAAGTGTTTTTTCTTTCTCCCTGTTGTCTGGACCAGTAAGCTGATTGGATGACGATGTGTTTGAACTCTTGCGCTTACATATGAACTCACAGGACCCGAAATAGAACCAACAAGAGAAGAATACTGACCTGAGTGTTTCTAATTCAGATACCATTGACAGAAATAACAGTTACTGTCAAACCCCATACCCACTTTTCCTCTCTCCTCTCTCAGATGGTGGGGTTGAGTGTTTGGAAGCTCTTCAGTGCCCCCTTGTGGTGTGTGGGACTGGTACAGTTGAAGTTGGAAGTTTACATACACCTTAGCCAAACACATTTAAACTCAGTTTTTCACAATTCTTGACATTTAATCCTAGTAATAATTCCCTGTCTTAGGTCAGTTAGGATCACCACTTTATTTTAAGAATGTGAAATGTCAGAATAATAGTAGAGAGAATGATTTATTTCAGCTTTTATTTCTTTAAATCACATTCCCAGTGGGTCAGAAGTTTACATACACTCAATTAGTATTTGGTAGCATTGCCTTTAAATTGTTTAACTTGGGTCAAACGTTTCATGTAGCCTTCCACAAGCTTCCCACAATAAGTTGGGTGAATTTTGGTCCATTCCTCCTGACAGAGATGGTGTAACTGAATCAGGTTTGTAGGCCTCCTTGCTCGCACACGCTTTTTGTGTTCTGCCCACACATTTTCTATAGGATTGAGTTAGGGCTTTGTGATGGCCACTCCAATACCTTGACTTTGTTGTCCTTAAGCCATTTTGCCACAACTTTGGAAGTATGCTTGGGGTCATTGTCCATTTGGAAGACCCATTTGCGACCAAGCTTAACTTCCTGACTGATGTCTTGAGATGTTGCTTCAATATATATTTTGCCAGGTCGCAGTTGTAAATGAGAACTTGTTCTCAACTGGCTTACCTGGTTAAATAAAGGTTAAATAAAAAAATATCCACATAATTTTCCTTCCTCATGATGCCATCTATTTTGTGAAGTGCACCAGTTCCTCCTGAGGCAAAGCACCCCCACAGCATGATGCTGCCACCCCCGTGCTTCACGGTTGGGATGGTGTTCTTCGGCTTGCAAACAACCCCCTTTTTCCTCCAAACATAACGATGGTCATTATGGCCAAACAGTTCTATTTTTGTTTCATCAGACCAGAGGACATTTCTCCAAAAAGTACGGTCTTTGTCCCCATGTGCAGTTGCAAACCGTAGTCTGGCTTTTTTATGGCGGTTTTGGAGCAGTGGCTTCTTTCTTGCTGAGCGGCCTTTCAGGTAATGTCGATATAGGACTTGTTTTACTGTGGATATAGATACTTTTGTACCTGTTTCCTCCAGCATCTTCACAAGGTCCTTTGCTGTTATTCTGGGATTGATTTGCACTTTTCGCACCAAAGTTCGTTCATCTCTAGGAGACAGAACGCGTCTCCTTCCTGAGCGGTATGACAGCTACGTGGTCCCATGGTGTTTATACTTGCGTACTATTGTTTGTACAGATGAACGTGGTACCTGCAGGCATTTGGAAATTGCTCCCAAGGATGAACCAGACTTGTGGAGGTCTACTATTCTTTTTCTGAGGTCTTGGCTGATTTCTTTTGATTTTCCCATGATGTCAAGCAAAGAGGCACTGAGTTTGAAGGTAGGCCTTGAAATACATCCACATGTACAGCTCCAATTGACTCAAATGGTGTCAATTAGCCTATCAGAAGCTTCTAAAGCCATGACATAATTTTCTGGAATTTTCCAAGCTGTTAAAAGGCACAGTCAACTTAGTGTATGTAAACTTCTGACCCACTGGAATTGTGATACAGTGAATTATACGTGAAATAATCTGCCTGTAAACAATTGTTGGAAAAATGACTTGTGTCATGCACAAAGTAGATGTCCTAACCGACTTGCCAAATCTATAGTTTGTTAACAAGAAATTTGTGGAGTGGTTGAAAAACGAGTTTTAATGACTCCAACCTAAGTGTATGTAAACTTCTGACTTCAACTGTATTTATTGGACCACCAATGTGTCTCCTATTCATGTTAAGATTTCCAAAACAGAGATGTGATGAGAAACATGGCCAAGATTTCATCAGAATATCATTTGTTGGTTTCTATGTGAAAGTTAGCGCCAAGAGTGGTATCTCTGTGAGGGGGACTGTACCAGCATGACAGTGAATGAGTGTTTGTTAGGGGGCTCTTTGTACTATTTATACACAGTGAAATGTCTAGATAAGGTCTTGGGTATCTAGTCTGACCTGTGTTTTACACCTCAGGGGTTCGGTGAAGGTGTTTGTGGAAGGGGCTGAAAGCGTCAGACCTTTCCACCTGAACACCCTTTAGTAATGACATCACATCTGACGCACACTCTCCCCCTGGAGACAACGTGTGTGTGTGTGTGCGTGCGTGTACACCTATGTGTTGTCGTCATCCCATTCCCAGTACATGACCCCAAGGCAACAGAATGACCTAGTTAGCCATTTCTCTACTGCTAACCAGTGTGCAAGACTATTCCATATCTCCTATTTCTCTATGTACTAATTTCTGTTTTGAATGAGTGAGAGGAATAACGGTGTGCCATTTCCTGTCTCCACAGGAAGTGCCCTGAACCTGACGTGCAGAGCGTTCTTTGGCTACGCAGGGGACGCCAGTCCTCTCATCTACTGGATGAAGGGAGAGAAGTTCATCGAGGACCTGGATGAGGAGAGAATCGAAGAGAGCGAAATCAAGTAAGATACATGGTTGTTTTACTCCCCATAGTTCTAATGTAGTAACAATATGGCTTAATATGTAATCACTCTAGTTAGGCTACTGTAGCTATACAGGGTTTATATTACACACTGACCACATTTCCATATTCAAATCAAATCAAATTTTATTTGCCACATGCGCCAAATACAACAGGTGTAGACATTACCGTGAAATGCTTACTTACAGCCGTTAACCAACAATGCATTAATTTTTTTATAAAAAAGTAAAATAAAACAACAACAACAAAAAAGTGTTTAGAAAAAAAGAGCAGAAGTAAAATAAAATAACAGTAGGGAGGCTATATACAGGGGGGTACTGGTGCAGAGTCAATGTGCGGGGGTACCGGCTAGTTGAGGTAGTTGAGGTAAAACAGTGGGGGAAAAAAGTATTTAGTCAGCCACCAATTGTGCAAGTTCTCCCACTTAAAAAGATGAGAGAGGCCTGTAATTTTCATCATAGGTACACGTCAACTATGACAGACAAAATGAGAAAAAACATTCCAGAAAATCACATTGTAGGATTTTTAATGCATTTATTTGCAAATTATGGTGGAAAATAAGTATTTGGTCACCTACAAACAAGCAAGATTTCTGGCTCTCACAGGCTCTCTTTAAGAGGCTCCTCTGTCCTCCACTCGTTATCTGTATTAATGGCACCTGTTTGAACTTGTTATCAGTATAAAAGACACCTGTCCACAACCTCAAACAGTCACACTCCAAACTCCACTATGGCCAAGATCAAAGAGCTGTCAAAGGACACCAGAAACAAAATTGTAGACCTGCACCAGGCTGGGAAGACTGAATCTGCAATAGGTAAGCAGCTTGGTTTGAAGAAATCAACTGTGGGAGCAATTATTAGGAAATGGAAGACATACAAGACCACTGATAATCTCCCTCGATCTGGGGCTCCACGCAAGATCTCACCCCATGGGGTCAAAATGATCACAAGAACGGTGAGCAAAAATCCCAGAACCACACGGGGGGACCTAGTGAATGACCTGCAGAGAGCTGGGACCAAAGTAACAAAGCCTACCATCAGTAACACACTACGCCGCCAGGGACTCAAATCCTGCAGTGCAGACGTGTCCCCCTGCTTAAGCCAGTACATGTCCAGGCCCGTCTGAAGTTTACTAGAGTGCATTTGGATGATCCAGAAGAGGATTGGGAGAATGTCGTATGGTCAGATGAAACCAAAATATAACTTTTTGGTAAAAACTCAACTCGTCGTGTTTGGAGGACAAAGAATGCTGAGTTGAATCCAAAGAACACCATACCTACTGTGAAGCATGGGGGTGGAAACATCATGCTTTGGGGCTGTTTTTCTGCAAAGGGACCAGGACGACTGATCCGTGTAAAGGAAAGAATTAATGGGGCCATGTATCGTGAGATTGAGTGAAAACCTCCTTCCATCAGCAAGGGCATTGAAGATGAAACGTGGCTGGGTCTTTCAGCATGACAATGATCCCAAACTCAGTGCTATCTGACGAAGGAGTGGTTTCGTAAGAAGCATTTCAAGGTCCTGGAGTGGCCTAGCCAGTCTCCAGATCTCAGCCCCATAGAAAATCTTTGGAGGGAGTTGAAAGTCCGTGTTGCCCAGCGACAGCCCCAAAACATCACTGCTCTAGAGGAGATCTGCATGGAGGAATGGGCCAAAATACCAGCAACAGTGTGTGAAAACCTTGTGAAGACTTACAGAAAACGTTTGACCTGTGTCATTGCCAACAAAGGGTATATAACAAAGTATTGAGAAACTTTTGATATTGACCAAATACTTATTTTCCACCATAATTTGCAAATAAATTCATTAAAAATCCTACAATGTGATTTTCTGGATTTTTATTCTCTAATTTTGTCTGTCATAGTTGACGTGTACCTATGATGAAAATTACAGGCCTCTTTCATCTTTTTAAGTGGGAGAACTTGCACAATTGGTGGCTGACTAAATACTTTTTTTCCCCACTGTATGTACATGTGGGTAGAGTTAAAGTGACTATGCATAAATAATTAACAGAGTATCAGCAGCGTAAAAAGATGGGGTGGGGGTGGGGGTGGGGGGGGCAGTGCAAATAGTCCGGGTAGCCATGACTAGCTGTTCAGGAGTCTTATGGCTTGGGGTTAGATGCTGTTGAGAATCCTTTTGGACCTAGACTTGTCGCTCCGGTACCGCTTGCCGTGCGGTAGCAGAGAGAACAGTCTATGACTAGGGTGACTGGAGGCTTTCACAATTTTGGGGGCCTTCCTCTGACACCGCCTGGTTTAGAGGTCCTGGATGGCAGGAAGCTTGGCCCCAGTGATGTACTGGGCCGTACGCACTACCCTCTGTAGTGCCTTGCGGTCGGAGGCCGAGCAGTTGCCATACCAGGCGGTGATGCAACCAGTCATGATGCTCTCAATGGTGCAGCTGTATAACTTTTTGAGGATCTGAGGACCCCATGCCAAATCTTTTCAGTCTCCTGAGGGGGAATAGGCTTTGTCGTGCCCTCTTCACGACTGTCTTGGTATGTTTGGACCATGATAGTTAATTGGTGATGTGGACACGAATGAACTTGAAGCTCTCAACCTGTTCCACTACAGCCCCGTCGATGAGAATGGGGGCGTGCTCAGTCCTCTTTTTTCCTGTAGTCCACAATCATCTCCTTTGTCTTGGTCACGTTGAGGGAGAGGTTGTTATCCTGGCACCACACGGCCAGGTCTCTGACCTCCTCCCTATAGGCTGTCTCATCGTTGTCGGTGATCAGGCCTACCACTGTTGTGTCGTCGGAAAACTTAATGATGGTGTTGGAGTCATGCCTGGCCATGCAGTCATGGGTGAACAGGGAGTACAGGAGGGGACTGAGCACGCACCTCTGAGGGGCCCCCGTGTTGAGGATCAGCGTGGCAAATGTGTTGTTACCTACCCTTACCACCTGGAGGCGGCCAGTCAGGAAGTCCAGGATCCAGTTGCAGAGGGAGGTGTTTAGTCCCAGGATCCTTAGCTTACTGATGAGCTTTGAGGGCACTATGGTGTTGAACGCTGAGCTCTAGTCAATGAATAGCATTCTCACGTAGGTGTTCCTCTTGTCCAGGTGGGAAAGGGCAGTGTGGAGTGCAATAGAGATTGCATCATCTGTGGATCTGTTGGGGCGGTATGCAAATTGGAGTGGGTCTAGGGTTTCTGGGATAATGGTGTTGATGTGAGCCATGACCAGCCTTTCAAAGCACTTCATGGCTACAGACGTCAGTGCTATGGGTCGGTAGTCATTTAGGCAGGTTATCTTAGTGTCCTTGGGCACGGGGACTATGGTGGTCTGCTTGAAACATGTTGGTATTACAGACTCAGTCAGGGACATGTTGAAAATGTCAGTGAAGACACTTGCCAGTTGGTCAGCACATGCTCGGAGTACACGTCCTAGTAATCTGTCTGGCCCTGCGGCCTTGTGAATGTTGACCTGCTTAAAAATCTTATTCACATCGGCTACGGAGAGCGTGATCACATAGTCATCCGGAACAGCTGGTTCTCTCATGCATGCTTCAGTGTTGCTTGCCTCGAAGCGAGCATAGAAGTGTTTTAGCTCATCTGGTAGGCTTGTGTCACTGGGCAGCTCGCGGCTGTGCTTCCCTTTGTAGTCTGTAATAGTTTTCAAGTCCTGCCACATCCGACTAGCGTCAGAGCCGGTGTAGTATGATTTAATCTTAGTCATGTATTGATTCTTTGCCTGTTTGATGGTTCGTCGGAGGGCATAGCGGGATTTCTTATAAGAGTCCGGGTTAGAGTCCCGCTCCTTGAAAGCGGCAGCTCTATCCTTTAGCTCAGTGCGGATGTTGCCTGTAATCCATGGCTTCTGGTTGGGGTATGTACGTACGGTCACTGTGGGGACGACGTCATCGATGCACTTATTGATGAAGCCAGTGACTGATGTGGTGTACTCCTCAATGCTATCTGAAGAATCCCGGAACATGTTCCAGTCTGTGCTAGCAAAACAGTCCTGTAGCTTAGCATCTGCGTCATCTGACCACTTTTTATTAACTGAGTCACTGGTGCTTCCTGCTTTAGTTTTTGCTTATAAGCAGGAATCAGGAGGATAGAATTATGGTCAGATTTGCCAAATGGAGGGCGAGGGAGAGCTTTGTATGTGTCTCTGTGTGTAGAGTAAAGGTGGTCTAGAGTTTTTTTTCCTCTGGTTGCACATTTAACATGCTGGTAAAAATTAGGTAGAACGGATTTAAGTTTCCCTGCATTAAAGTCCCTGGCCACTAGGAGCGCTGCCTCTGGATGAGCGTTTTCCTGTTTACTTATGGCCTTATACAGCTCATTGAGTGCAATCTTAATGCCAGCATTGGTTTGTGGTGGTAAATAGACAGCTATGAAAAATATAGATGAAAACTCTCTCGGTAAATAGTGTGGTCTACAGCTTATCATAAGATAATCTACCTCAGGCGAGCAAAACCTCGAGACTTCCTTAGTATTTGATTTTGTGCACCAGCTGTTGTTTACAAATATACACAGACCGCCACCCCTTGTCTTACCAGAGTCAGCCGTTCTATCCTGCCGATGTAGCGTATATCCCGTCAGCTGTATGTTGTCCATGTCGTCGTTCAGCCACGACTCAGTGAAACATAAGATATTACAGTTTTTAATGTCCCGTTGGTAGGATAACCGTAATCTTAGGTAATCTAATTTATTTTCAAATGATTGAACATTGGCTAATAGGATTGATGGAAGAGGCAGTTTACTCGCTCGCCGTCGGATCCTTACAAGGCACCCCGACCTACGTCCACGATATCTCAGACTGTTCAAATGGACATATTTACAGATACATCACACAGCTACATCACAAGACACCATTTACCATTGGATACTGTAGTAAACCAAACTATGATGTAACACTTTAAGCCCAAAACCTTTGATGAGCTATTATTTAAACTGTCATATCTAACCACTACCCATTCCCTTTGTAAGCCCAGACAGAAAGGCAGACAAACCCAGTCTGTTGCTCCTACTATCACTGCTCTTTCATCATCAGGCATCTTTAGCACACCAAAGACAAGTCTATCTAGTGTGTGTATGTCTGTACATCTGTCTGTCTGTCTGTTTGCCCTGGTCAAGCCGTTCATACGGATCTGTTCCTTCATGCTCTCTTCTCTGTTTCACACTCAAACACTACTGAGTCCACGGAACACTATCTCTCTCTGAGCTGATGCTGAAACATTTAAAACAAGAGCATTTCAGCTCGTTCTCTTCATGATGTCATGCATTTAAAACGAGCCCATTTCCCATGTCTATCTCTACATTGTAACATACTGTTTCTAGCTAAGACAGTCCATTTGCCCCCCCCACACTCTCTCTGTCTCTCCTTCTCCCACTCTCTATGCTATAACACACTTAAAACAAGCCTGCTTCTCTTTCTCTATGCTGCAGCACATTCAGATGAGTCCCTTCCCCTCCCTCTCTATTTCTCTTCCTCTACCCTCCAATAAATTCAAATGAGTCCACCTTGTATACACTTTCTCTCTCTCTTTGCTGTAGTAACACACTTAAAACAAGTCAATTTCCGTGTCTCGTTCTTTTCCAGTAGTGTAACATATTTAAACAAGTCCATTGGCTGGTCTGTGTGCGTGTTTCCCATTAGGCGCTGGGCGCTGTGTGTGGAGAGACTGCAGCTCTGGGGAGACGGCCTTGTCAGATAGTTAACAACCACCATTTCTCACCATGCCTCACCGCCGCTATCGCTACCCGCTGCCCTCACCTACCCTCTCCCTCACCGCACATAGCAGCATGCAAATGCATTAGGGGAGGGAGAAGGAGGGTGGGCTTGTGCATTTGTTTTGTGGGTAGAGTCAGCTAAAGAGCTCAGTTTTTTAAGGTTAGCGATCACTCTCTATCTCTCTAGGATCCCCTCTCTCATCATCTGAAGGGCTATATGTGTTTAACCCTTTAGACCCCAATAGAATTCTAGAATGCTGCTGTAGATTGCTGAGAATTTTCAAGATAAAGCTAATTTTCTCACACATTTTAAACAAACAGACATAGCTCAAAAAACAAAGAACAAATGACAATTACAAGTTAACTTACTTTTAAAGAGCACAACCTCTTCTTTATGACACCACATTCATGTCAACAGGAATCACACTAATTTTGTCTTCAATTGTTTTAAGACACTCACTTTCAAAAAACGATTAACACTCAACACAACAACAAAAAACCAGAGTAATTAAATTGTAGTAAATTTGACTAAATTACTCACTCAAAATGTACCAAGTATAATATATTATACTTGTAAATATTATTTACATATAAATAAAATCTCCAAAATGTGACCAGAGGACAATATTCAGAAAGTATTTCAAAACCCACACAAAGTAGGCTATTTGATTGACAACGATTCTTACTTCTGTAACAATGTAAAAATGCAAACAACTATTCAGAGACTATTTCAAACTATAGGTAACCTCTCTCAATAAGATTTAGTATGTTACAAAAACAATGTTGAAATAGTAGCCTACATTGACAACAATTCAGTGAATGCAACAAGTATTAGATAGAGACAGATAAAGAGACAAGATACAAAACACAACTGTTCAGAGACAATAAAAGATGTGGAGGACAAATTAATATTTCACACTGTCACTTTAGCCTACAGGAGGTAATGGAACTTCTGGAAGCACTGCCCCATCCTGCAAAGTGGCACAGAACACAGAGCACCCAAAGGAGGTTTCTACACATCTCCCACTCTTTGCCCTGCGTCCACTCCGGATGCACACCACACACCCTCTCTTGCACCCTTCAAACTTCACTTGCTTTCAAATTAGTTACAACTCGGTCCACACGCCCTGGTGCCTCTTTCTTGGCTCCCCTCTTCCTGCCACTGTAACCATATCACAAAGTGAACTCACAAGCTGCATTTTGAATGCCTTCAGGGACCAGCGCCTGCGGTTTCTGGGAAGGATCCCCCACACAATGAAGGCATTTATGATGGCAGTTGAGCATCCCCCAAAACACATACTTCCACCATTTTCTGCCTGTGCGTCCAACATTGTAATAGCTCCTCAGTTGGTCAAGATGATAAACCCCGCCCATTTTCTTGTTGTAATCTATTACAAGCTCTGGAACAGATATACACTATATATACAAAAATATGTGGACACCCCTTCAAATTAGTAGATTTTGCTTTTTGAGCCACACCCATTGCTGAAAGGGTAGCGCGTAAAAAATCGTCTGTCCTCAGTTGCAATACTCACTACAGAGTTCCAAACTGCCTCTGGAAGCAATGTCAGCACAAGAACTGTTCGTCAGGAGCTTCATGAAATGGGTTTCCATGGCCAAGCAGCCGCACACAAGCCTAAGATCACCATGTGCAATGCCAAGCGTCGGCTAGAGTGGTGTAAAGCCCGCCGCCATTGGTACTATGGAGCAGTGGAAATGCGTTCTCTGGATTGATGAATCCTGCTTCACCATCTGGCAGTCCAACGGACAAATCTGGGTTTGACGGATGCCAGGAGAATGCTACCTGCCCCAATGCGTAGTGCCAACTGTAAAGTTTGGTGGAGGAGGAATAATGGTCTGGGGCTGTTTTTCATGGTTCGGGCTAGGCCCCTTAGTTCCAGTGAAAGGTAATCTTAACGCTACAGCATACAATGACATTCTAGACAATTATGTGCTTCCAACTTTGTGGCAACAGTTTGGGGAAGGCCCTTTCCTGTTTCAGCATGACATCTTTGGGATGAATTGGAACGCCGACTGCGAGCCAGGCCTAATCGCCCAACATCAGTGCCCAACCTCACTAATGCTCTTGTGGCTGAATGGAAGCAAGTCCCCGCAGCAATATTCCAAACTCTAGTGGAAAGCCTTCCCAGAAGAGTGGAGGCTGTTATAGCCTGTTATAGCAGCAAAGGGGGGACCAACTCCATATTAATGCCCATGATTTTGGAATGAGATGTTCGACGAGCAGGTGTCCACATACTTTTGGTAATGTAGTGTAAGTTCCTACCACTTTAAAAAAACAACTCCAAAATCCCTGCCACTGTCACTTTAGGCCCAGGCTGTGTGGTACAAGAGTGAATGGTGGGACATGGGGCAGAAACACACCATGGAAACATAGGCTCCCCTCTCGGGTCTGCTGTCCCTCTTTCCTCCCTCTTCCTCCTCCTCTCCATCTGCTTCCTCCTCTCCCTCTGCTTCATCCTCTCCCTCTGCTTCATCCTCTCCCTCTGCTTCATCCTCTCCCTCTGCTTCATCCTCTCCCTCTGCTTCATCCTCTCCCTCTGCTTCATCCTCTCCCTCTGCTTCATCCTCTCCCTCTGCTTCATCCTCCTCTCCATGTTCCTCTCCATGTTCCTCTCCACTCTCCTCGCCACTCTCCTCTTCCTCTCTCCCTTCACACTCATCTAATTCACTCTCATCTTCCTCTCTCCCTCTCCTCTCCCTCCTCTTCACTCTTCTCTTCCTCTCGCCCTCCACTCTCCTCTCGCTCCACATCTCTATCCCTCCAATCATCTCTAACTCCTCTTTCTCCCTGCCTTTTGCTGCTGAGCTGACTCTCCACATCACTTCCCTCACTTTCACTGACCTAGAGGAACAGAGTAACAGAGGGAGAGGCGCTTTTCCTCAACCATACACATACGCTCTTCCTAGTAAGGGGTTTCCATAATAAATTGTGTTATACAGTTACACGCCTCCTACTCCACACACACACCCTCTCTCACTCTCTCTCTCCTCCAATCAACTCTTGCAACTCTGACAGACTAACTACAGAGTTCGCCAATGTTAGCTGATTAGTTAAGAAACTTGGACAGCAGGGGAGGTGTGTTCAATAGGGCGATATGGGCGACGCACTGCCAAACGGGAAAAGGAAGGGATTTTTTTTCTAATCAATTATATCACGGCAACAGTAGTTATCAGTGTTGTAATCTAGACGTCTGATCTGCCACAGTGCCACACTGCCACTAAATGTCCAATCAGGCTAAAGTCGTGCTTCAAATGTCCCTGCCCGTTTTGGGGCGATTTCAGTCAGGTTGAAAATCGCCCAGAAGTCTGTCATAGACTCCCATGTAAAATCTATTTTTTTCAAATTTCAGAGCTTTCAATACAATCTCTATGGGTTTCTGAGGGCTTGCACTTACGCGCTTTCGTCATACGTAACATAACCATGAACGTAACTAAGAAAAGAGCGGGTAGCAGCGTCTCTGTTGCGACCTGCAGTGTGTGTGACGTTTGGTGTGGCGTTATCTTATGTTTTTAATCTTATGTTTTTAATTTGTACACTTAGTGGCGTTATTTTATGTTTTTAATTTGTACACTTAGTTTACAAACATTCTGCCAACCATGGATTTCCAGTGGTGGGGTCACGGTGTTGGACTGATCTTGTTGATCGTGTATATACCCACTACGAACGGACTAAATAATGAAAACGCTGCTGGCAGCGGAATCCAATACAGCAGGGAGTTTTTACTACAATGCAACTCAAATACGAACGCGATGGATATCCCAATGGCCCATCTAATACCTGATTGTCTGCGAGTGGATTACAAACCCAAATGCAAACGTGGAAAACGCGGGGGAATCAGACAACGACTTAAAAAAAATTAAGAACAAACTTCCCTTACCCACCACCTTGCTGATTAATGCCCAGTCACTGAGGGAGAAAGCGGATGAGTTGTCAGCGAATCTGCGCTTCCAACACGAATATCGGGAGGCCTGTTTGCTGGCATTTACTGAGACTTGGCTGGATGACAGAGTCCCGGACAGAGAAGTGGAGCCGGCCGGCTTCACCCTGGTCAGAGCGGACCGCGATCTGACAGTCACAGGGAAACTTCACGGCGGGGGCGTCTGTCAGGGACCAGTGGTGTAAATCGATCCTGGTAAGAGAGCGACTCTGTACCCCCGACATTGAACTGCTTTCTGTGTCACTGCGACCTTACTATCTGCCCCGTGAGTTCCCCCAATTGTTTGTTACCGTTGTGTACATTCAACCAAAAGCTAATATAACAAAGGCATCAGAGATTATTTATAATCTGTCACAGAAACTGGAATCCATCTCCCCCGACGCACCCAAATTTATTTTAGGGGATTTTAACAACTGTACCTTGCACAAAGTCTTGCGCACATACCATCAGTATGTGAAATGTCACACTAGGAAAAATAGGACTCTTGATTTGTGCTATGGGACAATACCAAAGGCGTTCTCTGCCACCACCAGACCTCCTCTGGGGACATCAGACCACAATGTGGTCTACCTCAGGCCAATTTACTGTCGCCTCCTGGAGAGGGAGAAACCCACAGTTAAAACTGTCCAGATCTGGAATGACAACAGTATCACTTGGGGTGTTTTGACTGTACAATGTGGGAGGTATTTGAGGACAGCAGCTCTGATCTGGATGAACTCACAGAGGTTATTTCAGACTATGTAAACTTCTGTGTTGAGTCAGTTGTGCCTACTAAGACCTGTAAAATATTCCCTAACAACAAGCCTTGGGTATCAAAACATCTAAAATCACTACTTGATAGGAAGAAGGCAGTTTATGCTGGGGGTGATAGACAGGCTTTAAGAGATGTACAACGTGAGATAAAAAGACAGATACTGGTGGACAAGTTTTGCGGAGTGTTTGAGTTAGCTTTGCGAGGCAAAGATGAAACTGAGGGCTCCACCAACCCTGGTAAGCCAACACTTTTGAGATCAGTCAATAAATGCTTCTGGTATTGACTTATATGCTGCCCCTGTCTTCATGTTGTTGCTGGACATATCTTTTTTTAAATGTGTGTAGGTCACCTAAATCATCAGAAAAATTGCCCCCCCTGAGAATTTTTTCAGGAGCCGCCACTGTTGGACAGTATCCAAATGAATTGCATCGGTAGAAACAGGACAAAACAAGCAACTTATTAGCTGGCTATGTAAACAATTATCCAACTCATCATATGAGCTCCACTGCGCTGGCATCTACTACCCTAACACGACAGCTAAGCTGTCAAATAATAGGAAAATTAGGCTTATTTGGCTATAGCCTATGAATATCTGCACCTAGCAAACATGACAAACCATAACCTAAGCCCAACAGATAAACATTAATTACTCTAGCCTTCATTTCGGTGGCTAGTTAGCTGGTTGTGTGTATGGCTAGCTAGTGAAAGTGACTGCTGACGCTTCGTGAGCGCAGCCCAAATGTACTGCTACACACAACTTTTCTTGCCTGACAGACTAACGAGTTAGCTAGCTAGCTATAGCAAGCAGCTTGGGCTGTTTCCTTATGAATTACATCGGTAGAACAAGACAAAACAACCAACTAGTTAGCTGACTATATACAGCTAAACACTGCCACTCTTTCCATGAGACAGAGAGCAATCATTCGAGCTCCACCACTGATGTGCTCACCTGTACCAACCAAGTTATCATGACATGACTTGCTAATCTGAGAGCTATTCTCCAAGTTTCACAGCATCAAACATCGACTACACTGTTGCTGTTTACTTATTTCACTCACCTCGATATCATCGCTTTTCAAAGTGCAAGGACGTGTCCAAATCCGTATCACCAACCACGACAGTGAAAAGTTGTGTCCGCTTCGGAGCCATCCTTTTGAGTAATGAAGTTTAAAAAACGTTGAAAAATCAAATGACAGCTACACTGTTTCCGGTTTCTGGTTGATGACAACAGTCACGCGAATACGACAACAGGTTGTTATCAAGTTAATTTTGCGACATTGACACAGACAGTATTGTTATAAAAACAAAGGCTGTTCGCAGCCCCTATAGTAATTTAAAGAAAGGCCGTCAACAGCTGCTATGGGTTCTAAAGGGATAATTATTAATAATGCAGCCAGATATTTGGATCAGTATTTGATCATGCATTCTTTATTGTTCATTCCGCCATTACCTCAGGCCCGCTCTGATCCTCTCACAGCCCTGGCTTTACTCCCCTGATCACCATACACACCCTTAATAGGATGGACACACTCACTACTATGAGAGAGAGAAATAGAGAGAGAGATCGAAAGACAAGGGGCAGGAGTAGAGGATGAAGGAGAAGAGAGACCCTTACAGAAGAAAATAAATGTGCACATGTAAAACATTATTTCACATGTGGTTTTGGAACACTTCATGTGATGACATAACCTTTCACATGTGAAATCATGTGGTTTTGGAACACTTCACATGTGATGATATTTCACATGTGGATATACAGTATTTCACATGAGATTTCACAGGTGATGCCCTGCAAATATGAATGAGTCGTTAGGATGTCAACGGAACATCGCAGTCTTTTCAATTTACATATTTGACACACTTTGACTTAAATGATTATATTGTTCACGGCGTTTGGATCTTCCTGCTACGCCACCATAACTGATTTCACCTATATTCCTACACTCAGCTTTTAAAACAATACACTCAAGGAAAACTATTATATTCAGGAGTAACATTAAAACAGAATATTATGCCCCACCAAAGTTAGACCACTATAAAGAAAACCCTCAAATTGCTGAGGTAACTAAATGAATTCAGTGATGAGAGAATAGTCAGATTAACTGATAACTAAAATAGCAGTGCATATGGCATTGTTTTGCTAAGTGCAGGGACTTCTGAGAATGCTACAGACTTTTTGGAACAGCAGAAAGATCAGCGTACCTCAAGTCTAGAGGTTGTGAGTTCAAATAATAATAATAATAATAATATGCCATTTAGCAGACGCTTTTATCCAAAGCGACTTACAGCCATGCGTGCATACATTTTTTTGTGTATGGGTGGTCCCGGGGATCGAACCCACTACCTTGGCGTTACAAGCGCCGTGCTCTACCAGCTGAGCTACAGAGGACCACATCCCAGGTGGGTCATATTAAAAAGTCAACACTAAGTGATCATGTCATGTAATCACATTGATTAAAGATGTTTACACTATTTTAGCTGAACAGCATACAACTAACCTTAAAACCCCCATACCATTCCATTTTTTCCTCATAAAAAAAAATGGGGGGCGGCAGGTTAAATGGAGGTGGCAGGTAGCCTAGCGGTTATGAGTGTTGGGCCAGTAATCAAAAGGTCACTGGTTTGAATCCCCAAGTCAACTAGATGAAAAATCTGTCAATGTGCCCTTGAGCAAGGCACCTAACTCTAATTGCTCCTGTAAGTCGCTCTGGATAAGAGCTTCTACTACAATGTACATTTGCAGTTTAGCTGTTTTCACATGTTGAGAGACACATAAAGAAACTTGTGAGGTCAGTTGTCACATGTGAAACCATATGTTCACGTGTATTACATTTAGACTTCACATGTTAACACCAGCTTTTCACATGTGAGGAGAATAACATGTTCTATATCGTGGAGCTCCGCCCCATAGTGGTTTACCCTCTGCCCTACGGCAGCAGCAAAATTATGCACACACCTACAGCCAATAGGAGTACAGGTGTCCCTATAAGAGGGGATGCCTCCCCTCAATCAGCCTCCCTTTTTCTTCAGCGACTGGATGACTAGACTGAAGTGCCAAGAAGAGACGAAGCACGAAGACTCAAGACGAAAACGCCGTTGATATTCCAGTCATCAACGTCGTCTAAATGAGCACACCGGGAGATTTTCCACCCCCAAAAGCTCTTTTCAGAGCTCAGTGCAAATGCACTTCCATGGCGGCCGGTGACCACCACGACCTATGTTTCGTGTGTTTGGGATCCCAGCATGCCAAGGAAGGCGTCTGCAGTCCCCCGAATTGCGCCTCCTGCGCCCTCCTTTCTTTAAAGGAGAGGAAGCAGCGTTGGGCGTTTTTCAGGGAGGACATCTCCCTTGAGGATGTGCTGTCGATACTAGCCTCTGCTTCAGAGGCGTCGTCCGACGGCGCAGACTCGCGGGAAGATAGGGACTTTGAGGAAGGGTCTGGCATTCCAATGGAACAGTCGGACCCCGTCCCTCATACTTTCAAGCCCCCCTTTCCTTTGGAGAGCGAGAGGGCTTGTAGTCCCTATAGCGAAGGGGATACGAGCTCTGAGAGATCAGAAGCTCTCTCTTTCGCTGCAGCCTCTCTGAGATCGGACTTTCCGGGTCTCATTGAGAGAGCTGCTCAACGGCTGGTAATAAGGCTGCCCCCTCTTCCCTCCGCACCGGAGTTTGATATGATGGAGGGCGGTCCTTATTCCAGGCCAAGGAAGGCGGCAGAGCCAGTGGCTCTTGCCATGCCTTCTTTGGCTAGGTACGTTGAGGGCTCGTGGGAGGCACCTTTAGCGGCGCGTTCGCCTGTAAAAGCGTATCTCCCATTCACGAGAGTGGAAGGAAGGTTTCAGGGTCAGGGAATCCCCAGGTTAGAGAGCGCCATGGCGGCGTATCTCGTACCGGGTTCGAGCCCTTGGCCCTCTTCCAAGAAGGCCACGTTGCCATCCCAGAAGGACCGACTCACAGCACAGCTGTTAGAGAAGTCTTTTGGGTTGGGAGCCCAAGCTGTAGCAGCAGCTAACAACATTGCCCTCTTGGCGGCCTCTCTGTCCCGTTTAACCACGGGTAAGACAGAGATGGCACCGGAGGAGGTGGAGGAGGCGTCCAGAATTTCTGGCGCCATACTCCACCTGACACAGGCCTCCGCAGTCTGCGCGGGGAGATCCATGGCCACTTCGGTGGTCGGGGAACGACACCTCTGGTTGTCATTGACATCCATGAAAGAGGCAGACAGGACGTCTCTCTTGAACGCCCCCCTCTCTGACGACGGCCTCTCGCAGTCAAAGAGGTGACGGAGCGTTTCTCTAAGTTAGAAAAGGAGAAGAAGCAGTTGGCCAAGCACCTGCCGTTGGCAGGACGACTCGGCCCCCCTCCTCCCCAAAGGCCATCTACCTCCGCCACTCTAAGTAGACCGGGGTCTACGACCAGGCGGCGTAATCGGCGTCATCCGGCGGCCACGAGCAGCAAGGGAACGGGCCCGGCCCTCCCAGCAGTTACGGTAGCCCCACTACAGCCGGCGAGGGAGGTGACGAGGACGCCGACCTGGCCCTCCAAGGGAGGCAAGAGGTGGCGTACGTGACGGGACGCGGGGGAGAGGATGGAGGACGCATCGATGGTGTCGAACGTGCCCACTGTTCCCCCCCACCCTTCGGTTGAAGAGATGGGTGTTGATGTTAATGCCTTTGTTGATGTGTTTAATAAAGAGTTGGCTCCACCTGACTTTGTCAAAAAAGAGCCTCTTTTCCATAATAGGTCCGAGAGCGTTCAAATCTCACCCTCTCTTCCTTACCACTCTAAGAGCCGTTCAGCCCACCGAGGGTGCGTTGCTGAACAGGCACTTAGCGTAGGTATCCAGAAGACCTCAATCAGGTCGTCACATCACACTTCACGTATAAGAAGTGCTTTACATAGAAGGCAGCAGTCCCGGTCAGATTCTGACATGAGGACGCAGCCGCTATTTGGGGATGGCGCACTAGCACAGACTAAGGTCTCCACTAGTACGAGCCAGACCCATGCTGCGTTCACGGAGGGCCCGATTACCGCGGTCACCAAGGTGCCCAGAGTATCGGCGCCCCCAGGCATTGTAACACAGCAGCTATCTGGGGACGCCGCATTATCGCAGACCAAGGTCTCGGTTAATCCGATTCAGACCCATGCTACGTTCACGGAGGGCAGGATTACTAGCGTTATGGGTATAACCAAAGTATCAGCTCCCCTGACAGAACGAGCCAGTACTCACCACACTGAGCGTGAATCAACCCACCAGGGGTGCAGTGTTGAACACACACAGAAGGTGAAAGTCAAGAAGGTATCAAGGCGCCGCCTTGTTTTACCTCATAGAGACCTCATACTACAGACTTCTAGGAGTACTGTAGTGAAGGGCTCTGATAGCGAATTGCAGTCACCTAAGATGACGCAATCGCTTGCTGGGGATGGTGCCCTGCCGCAGGCTGTGGCCTCGGTCAGCGCAATTCAGACCCGCGATGCGTTCAAGGAGGGCAGGAATACGACGGTTACGGGTTTAACCGACGTCCCTACTCCTCTTTCTTTCTCAGAACGCATCGATAGTTCCTCTCCCTTTCACGGGAGGCCTACCTTGGGCTGTTCCACCACTTCAATGTTGGGGAACAGTGGCGGTAAGGGCCATAGAGGAATACAGGTCCTTCCTACTGGATGCACCACAGCTTCGCGCCCAGCCGCTTTCTCTGCATTGCTGGCAGTGGCGAAGAAGCTGCACCCTCTCACGCTGGCTAGAACAGACGTTGCAGAAGGGTTATGCCCTCCAATTCCACCGGACCCCACCCCCGTTCAGGGGAGTGGTGGAGACGGTGATGAAAACGCCAGACAAAGTGGCCGCTCTGATGACAGAGATTACGGAACTTTTGGCGAAGAAGGCGGTGACAGTAGTTCCCCGGGAGCAAAGGAACAAAGGGCTATATTCGCCTTATTTCCTAGTGCCCAAAAAGACGGGGGGAGTGAGGCCGATTTTGGATCTACGCATTCTCAACGAGAGCATAACCAAACGGCCCTTCCGAATGCTAACGACAAAACGTCTGCTGGAATGTGTCCAGAGAGGGGACTTTTGTACGAGCATAGACCTAAAGGACGCAAACTTTCATGTGCCGGTTCAGCCGCGTCACAGGAAGTTTCTGCGGTTCGCCTTTCAAGGGGTGGCGTACGAATACACGAGGATGCCATTTGGGTACGCCCTGGCACCTCGCACATTTTCCAAGTGTGTGGAGGCGGCATTGGAACCGTTGCGTTGTCAGGGAATACGGCTACTAGCCTACCTGGACGACCTACTGGTTCTCGCCCCGTCAGCAGAGCTGGCGATCACTCACACAACACAGACAGTGATGCATCTCACAAGTCTGGGGTTTGCTGTGAATTGGAAAAAGAGCGCGCCCTGGCCCACTCATCAGATTGTCTACCTGGGGATACAGCTAGACACTGTGAGGATGAGGGCCCGAATCTCGGACCCCCGAAGGGTAGCCTTGTTGCTAGCCCTAATGAAGTGTCGTCCGAATCACACGGTGACGGCGCTGTCGATCATGTCACTTTTGGGTCTCATGTCGTCAGCCCACTCTGTGGTTCCGCTGGGACTCCTGCATATGCAAGGATGCAGCGATGGATCGCCCAACTAAGACTAGACCCATTGCGTCAACGTCATCGGTTGGTGGTGGTTCCCCTCTCGCTCAGTGCAGACCTAAACTATTGGAGAAACTCGCGCGTTCTCACGCACGGAGTCCCGATAGGAAAGGTGTCCTCTCACATCCCAGTATTCACGGATGCGTCCCTGACGGGATGGGGAGGGACATGTCAGACACAAGCGATAGGAGGTGTGTGGCCTCAATCAGGTCGTCACATCAACCTCCTGGATTTGGAAACGGTTCGACTGGTTCTGACCCACTTCGCGTCTACCCTTCGGGGTCACGATGTGCTGGTCTGGTCAGACAACCGGACCACAGTAGCCCACATAAATCGCCAGGGAGGAGTCAGGTCTCCTGCTCTCCATCGGGCGGCAGAGGAATTGTGGCTGTGGGCTGAGAGGGACAGGCTAGAGCGCCGTGGGTTATCTGATGCAGTGATCAGGACCATACAGGGTTCACGTGCCAGTTCCACTTCTAAGATGTATGCCAGTAGATGGAACGTGTTTTCACGATGGTGTGTCACACAAAGTGTAGACCCCATGAGCTGTCAGGTGGAGAGTATTCTCTCTTTTCTACAGCTCATGTTTGATAAGCAAAAATCGCCTGCCACGATTAGAGTGTTTGCAGCAGCGATTTCAGCTTGTCATGAGGGTTTTGGCAGAGACAATGTCTTTAGCCACCCCCTAGTGAAACACTTCCTATTAGGAACGCGGCGACTTAGGCCAACACCTAGAGTCACGCGTCCTCAGTGGGATTTGGCTTTGGTACTCGAAGCGCTATGTAAGTCGCCGTTCGAGCCATTGAATCAAATACCCCTCAAGATGCTGTCTATAAAGACAGCACTGTTGCTCGCTTTGACTACAGCTAAGCGGGTCAGTGATTTGTGTGCTCTTTCGACGAGACCTGACTGCTTGGCCATCAATGGTGACCTGAGCAGAGCAGTGTTACGTCCTAACCCGGCATTTGTGCCGAAGGTTATTAAGAGTTCATATAGGTCACAGACCGTGGAGCTGTGGGCTTTTTCTCCTCCTCCTCATAGAGAGAGGAGTGAGGAAAAGCTCCATCACCTGTGCCCGGTACGCGCTTTGGCGTGTTACGTCGAGCGCACAGCAGCGATTAGGTCATCGTCTCAGTTGTTTGTGTGTCACGGTGCAGCTGCACTAGGTAGACCACTTTCAAAACAGAGGTTGTCTCATTGGCTTTGTGAAGGCATTGAGACAGCTTATGAGGCAGCGGGGCGGCAATTGCCTCAGGGTATCAGAGCTCACTCCACTCGTGGAGTAGCGGCTTCTACTGCCCTTTTCAGAGGAACAGGAGTAGAGGATATCTGTAGAGCAGCATCCTGGTCGACGCCGTCTCCATTTATCAGTTTCTATCTCTTAGATATGTCTTCTAATTCTCTGGCTCGATCAGTACTCAGCGTGGCTGAAGGGAGATCTTGAGCAAGAAAGAGAGGAGAAGCAGGACTGTGGACACAGGTTTCCATCAGGTCCGCTTTGGTTAGGAAGACGTGTTTTTTGACAGATGTGTTTTCTAACTCTTTGGCTCGGTCTGTACTCAGCATAGCTGAAGGGAGATCTTGAGCTAGGAAGAGAGGGAAAAGCAGGACTATGGACAGGGTTCCATCAGGTCCGCTTTGGATAGGAAAACATATTTTGTGGCATGAATCCTGACTGACAGGGTCAGTACAGTAGAGGCATGCGTTGATTAACAGAATGTGAGGTCATCTTTCTGCTTGTTCAGTTAGTATGACTCGTGTTTTTGTTCCTGCCCACTAATCTCTGGGATTCCATTGAGTGAGTGAGGCGGTCTACCGCGTTTACAATGTAGAGTGACACTTGGTGTCATTCCATTAGTGGTCGGTAGTGTTTTCACAGGATATTGAGGCACATCTATCTGCTAGTACAGATTAGTATGGCTTCTATTCTGGTGATCTGCCCACTAGTCATTGGCATTGCCATTGGACTAGGTGGGGCGGGTCTTTAACCGATGACGCGGTATATTGTGACGCCCGTAGGGGTTTTTAGTTGCAGTACTGCGAGACTCGGTTGCAGCCATTGCTAGGCCTGACTTTCTCGTTTCGATGGGAAGTGTTAGGCTCGGCAGGGAGTACATTTTGGAGCGCTACGCTCCGCCTTAAACCACTAGGAGCAGAGCTCCCCTATGGGGCGGAGCTCCACGATATAGAACGATTAGTTACCGGAGTGTAACTCCAGTTCTATGAGTGGAGCGGAGCCCCATAGGACTTAAGGCCCTGCCGACCCTCTCTAGTCTCGCTGAAGAAAAATATCTCGGGAGGCTGATTGAGGGGAGGCATCCCCTCTTATAGGGACACCTGTACTCCTATTGGCTGTAGGTGTGTGCATAATTTTGCTGCTGCCGTAGGGCAGAGGGTAAACCACTAGGAGCAGAGCTCCCCTATGGGGCTCCGCTCCACTCATAGAACTGGAGTTACACTCCGGTAACTAATCGTTTTCACCTTACATGAATTGCAGATTCACATGTGAAGTTGGTTTTCACGTGTAGTTTCATGTTGTTTTTACATGTTGACATGTTATCACATTAACTTCACCTAAGATCACATGTGATCAAGTGAAATTCATGTTTTTTTTCGTAGCAGGAGGTGTAAAAGTTAGAAGGGGTTAAACAAGCTAGCAGGAGGGAGAGATAAAGAGTGAGAGAAACGTCCCAAAAGGTAAGTATCTTGTAAACATGACCAAATAAATAGAACATAAATAAATAAAATCCTTGTACAGTTTGTGTTTAGGCCCTACAGCCAAAGTATCTTCCATTCAACTGCTACAGGGACGTCGATGTGTTTCCAAAGTTTTGCCTCTACTTCAGGCGAGCCTCCCACCCACCCACACTCTCCTGGCCTGTATGTCTATTACTAATGCATCAGCAGCTGAACTTCAGCCCACGGAACCCAGGGAACCCACAAACCCACCAGGGTTCTATTTAAAGAACCCGGCCTATTGATTCCAACGAGTTCCATTTCTATGGAAACGCAGGCCAATAAATTATCATTTGTGCCTCAGACGGCAACAGGGCTATTGCTGTTATAATATCATGCATGGTTAGGCATTAGTATGGAGGGGAGTGCGCGTGTGCATGTGTGTGTGTGTGAGAGAGAGAGAGAGAGAGAGAGAGAGAGAGAGAGAGAGAGAGAGAGAGAGAGAGAGAGAGAGAGAGAGAGAGAGAGAGAGAGAGAGAGAGAGAGAGAGAGAGAGAGAGAGAGAGAGAGAGAGAGAGAGAGAGAGAGAGAGAGAGAGAGAGAGAGAGAGAGAGAGAGATTCATAAATTAGTCAAACAAATATGCCTCAGCAATATAATGCGATGGGATCAATGGGGTATTGAGCCGGTTGGGTTGGGTTCACACTGGGTTGGCAGGTTGGATGACTGTGAAGGGAGGACTGTGAAGCAACACAAACATAGACACATGGATTTTGTGTTATGGATATGTGGTAGTAGAGTAGAGGCCTGAGGGAACACACTTAATATGTTCTGAAATCTGTTATGAATGTATTGTAATGTTTTTCAAATGTATAACTGCCTTAATTTTGCTGGACCTCAGGAAGAGTAGCTGCTTCCTTGGCAGCAGCTAATGGGGATCCATAATAAATACTTTTACAAATAGGGGGAAAGGGGGAAGGGGATACCTAATCAGTTGCACAACTGAATGGATAAGGGGAATGAATACGTTTGTAATTGATCAGTTAAATGAGCAAACACCGCATTCACTGGCTTTAATAATGAAGAAGTGAGGAGTTGTTGGAACAAAAGTGCATTTGGTTCTTGAGGAGATTGTATTTCAATCGAGTACAGGTTTGACATTTTATTAAATAGTTTGAGGAATGGCCTCGTCTCTGAAGGAAGATCCTCGGAGCCAGATGCTGTGATGGCAGGAAAGGAGTTCCAATGACAGGTTATTACAGCTGGTGGTGGTGGGGAGGTGGATGGTTATCGAAAACTGTTGCTGAAAAACAGCAAGTGAGAAAACATGGGTAAATTGACATATAAATACATCCCAAGATTTACACCCATTGGTTGAGAGAGAGGAAGGTGATAATTGCCAGAAGGAGCCCATAGGTTGAACAGCAATCACGAGGAATGTGCATTATTGTGTGGTGCTTATAGGCTATAATGTTAATAGGTGAATGACATTCCACACATGGCTAATAGGAAAGTGGAGAAGAAACAAGACTATGCTGATGATGATACGTTTGTCTCCATTCCCACTATACCTGTATAATAGGAAACAAAGTGAATTATGTTATGCTGACTGGATGAAGTTAAATGAGCATTCAGACCAGCTTTACTGATTGAACTTTCGTAAACTACATTAGTAGTTAGAAACCATCCAGAGAGCTAGCCTGGACCCAGATCTGTTTGGCTGCCTTGCCAACTCCTATATGGTCATTGTCATGTGCAAGACATCTAGAACCAGGATACCAGAGAGAGAGGGCAGGGGTCCTAAATGAAGTGGCAGAAATGTTCATTAAACATACATTACATTACATTTTAGTCATTTAGCAGACGCTCTTATCCAGAGCGACTTACATAGACCTACAATTGTAGCTCATGCCCAACTCCTCTGTATTAACTAGATATAAGTATGTTAACATTGCACATATACTGTATATGGTAACATGCACTGCTGAAGTTAATGCAATATTTGACCATAAGAGGCCTGCCTGCCTGTATTTCCTGACATTCTAGACTAGAGCCCCAGCAGAGCAGTAATGAAAATCTGAAAGTCTGCTTCCTCCAGGGGTTTAGATAGCATCAGCCAGACCCAGTCTAGTCCCATTCAATCCCCATCTAACTCCCATTCACTTTCCCTGCCTTGTTTGGTCTGGGTAGAAGTTGCCCATTAGACACAGATCTAGGATCAGCTTACCCTCTTAAAATCCTTACTTACTTTTCACAATAAGGGGTTAAAACGTAAACTGACCTAAGATCAGCATCTATGAGCAACTTGATTGTACTATGCTAGGTTATTCTCCCTGCTTGAGGTTTTCTGTATGGCTTACTTTTTTAACACGAAAGGTGTTCAAAGTGTCGTCGTGGCGGCGGTGGTGTCCGTCGACAGGACATTTGTTTTACTATGGAAACGGGATCTTCAAAGACACACACACACACACACACACATACACCAACCTTTAATCTCAGAGGGCACTCATTTTAAACTACAAATCCCATTACGCAGTCTCAACCACGTCTTACAAAGCCCCCGATGCATTCTCAATTACAGACTACAAACGTCTCGAACAAACCCCTTACTGTATGTGCTGCTTTGTGCTCACCAAGAGCCTGGGGAGTACTTCAGAGATCAGTCATCCCTCTTCTCTCTCTCTCTCTCTCTCCCTGTCTCTCATCCTCTCTTTCTCTCTCTTTCTTTCTCCCCAGTGCTCACATGCATAGGCTACTCATTAATGCACAAACACACACACACATTAACACACACACACCCATTATCTTTCTCTCACACAAACAACCCCACACACAAACACTCACTATCTTATCCTATTTTTCCTGTGCGTGCCTCTATCTACTGAGGGTGCTATAAAACTAGGCTAAGTAGCAGCGTGTGAAGAATGAGGGAGTATTATCTCTCCCTTCTCTCCTCCATCAGCCTCCACCAGCTCAGCGGGGGACACTCATTTACTTTATGGAATATTACTTTCTCTCCTTCCCCTCCGTTTCCATGGCAGCTGCTATAAAAAGATTATCTTCCCGACGTTGTTATTTGGTTTTTCACTCCCAAGAAGAAGCACCCTTATTGATTTTAATTTCTCTGATGTTTTGAGCATTTGGGGGAGATTAACATAGCATTACTGTACTTGCTTCAGACTAAATATACTCCTGTACAGTAATACATTTATTACATACTTTATCACCCAGGCCATGCTTACAGCCCATTACAAACTCAATACTTTCTGTCCTCATCACACAGCAAACCAAGTCAATCAGCCCTGCCAATGTTTTTCTCTGTCAGCCCTGGTATTCGAACCAGCAACCCTCCGGTTACTGGATGGTCTCTCTAACCTTGAGACTGTTAAGTTATGAAGTGAGGAGACATGGACACCATAGTTGGTAGGAAACATTAATGACTTCATCTGCCTTTCAACACAGTATTTATCAACTCGGTCACCTTGCGCTCCCCTACGGAGAGGGACATGTGACTACTCCCACAGAGACTACCATCCACTCCATTGATGATCATTTGCTCTTGTCTTGCAGGGTGGTCCGGGAGCACCTGGGGGAACAGGAAGTGGCCATCTCCTTAACGATCCACTCGGTGGAGGAGGGGGACCTGGGAAACTACTCCTGCTATGTAGAGAACGGCAACGGGAGACGGCAGGCCAGCATCCAACTCTCCAGAAGGGGTAAGGAAGGGTTCTCTCACACACCCATACTCCACAAAACACTCTCCAAATGTGGTAAGGGCTCTCTCACACACCCATAACCCACAAAACACTCTCCAAATGGGGTATAAGTGTACCACATAGTCATTTAGCTGACGATTTTATAGCCCAGACAGCATATATGTCTCTCTCCTCCCTACATTTACATTTTAGTCATTTAGCAGACGCTCTTATATAGAGCCACTTACAATTAGTGCATTCATCTTTAGATAGCTAGGTGAGACAACATCATATCACAATCGTATAAAGTACTTTTTCCCTCAAAGTATTGAGAGGGCGCCGAGAGAGTTATTTAGGATACTCTTCAAAGAGGTAGGGTTTCAGACGTTTTCGGAAGATGGGCATGGACTCCCTCTCTCTCTTCCTCTCTTTCTCCATCTCTCTTCCCATACCCTTCTTCCAATATTCCTCCTCTCCCTCCATCTCTCCATCCATACCCCCTTCCAATATTCCTCCTCTCCCTCCATCTCTCCATCCATACCCCCTTCCAATATTCCTCCTCTCCCTCCCTCTGTCTCTCCATCTCATTCAGTCTTCACACCCACCAGTCTGTGTTAGGTTCAGAGCTCCTTTGTGTTTGCCACCGTAGCAATCAATTTGGGTTTACACTCCATTTCATTACGTTTTCCCTTTTTCTGTTGTTGGTCCGCACGGCTGCACCGCTATTCTTCCTTCTCTGGCATGACTTGTTCTAGGCTCTCTTTATTGTTGTCACTTAGCAAAAATAGCTAATTTGGTGGTTATTTAAGCAGCAAATGGCTTCTCTGCTTTTCCCAACAGACGAGTAAGTTTTGCATACAATTACATAGTGTGTGTGTGTGTGTGTGCGTGCGTGTGCGTGCGTGTGCGTGTATGTGTGCTTGTTCGTCTTTGTAGACAGCCTAGAAATTGAGAGGGCGCTCTTTGTAGCCAATCCAGTTCCATTTCACTGACTGTGGGAGAAGAACATCATTTTAAACAGTGTTCTCTCCCTCTGTTCTCTCCAGTGTTCTCTCCCTCTATCCTCTATCTCTCTCTCTCTCGTTCTCTCTCTATCTCTGTCGTTTTAGTGATTATCCTGATGTTTATTTCATGTTTCTCCTCCCAGGATGCGGTATTTATGATTGCTGCACAAGGAAGAAGGAAGGAGGGAGGGGGTGGGCTCTGTCTGAGGGGGCTTTCCTCATCTGGAAGGAGGGGGAAAGGGGGAGGGAGGGAGGGGGTGGGCTCTGTCTGAGGGGGCTTTCCTCATCTGGAAGGAGGGGGAAAGGGGGAGGGAGGGAGGGGGTGGGCTCTGTCTGAGGGGGCTTTCCTCATCTGGAAGGAGGGAGGAAAGGGGGAGGGAGGGAGGGAGGGGGTGGGCTCTGTCTGAGGGGGCTTTCCTCATCTGGAAGGAGGGAGGAAAGGGGGAGGGAGGAAGAGATTGATGAGGAGAATGAGTGTCTGGGAAAGGAAGAGAAGTTGGTATAAGGATGAAGGTTACTAATCTATTGGGACACACAAAGAAGAGGACAGAAAGAAACAGAGAGAGGGAGAGAAAAGAGGAGAGTAAATGTAGAAGGAGGAGATAAGGAAAGTGTGGTGAAAAGAAAGAGGGCGAGGAGAGAAAGAAAGAAAGAAAGAAAGAGTTGAGATAGACAGGGGACTTGGGGAGTAGTGGAGAGAATCGGGGAGAAAAGCATTTTCTGTTCCTTTTACTTCCGATGAAAACACATTCCCTCCATCGAAGTTCATCCCGTGAGAAATCCCACAATGTAATGCAGTGTAACTCAACCCAATTATACCCTGTTTGTGTTATGGTTGGCCTAGACAATGAAACCAATTTTAGATCATCCCTTTCTCCCTCTCCCTCTCTTTTCCCCCAACTCATCGTAATCCCCCTATCTCTTCCCTGTGGACGTGTTGCATGGCTCAGAGCAGAGAGACCAGGGATGACTCTATTACTTTTCACCAGATGCAACCAGCCCCATACGACCATGTACACACATAAACTCAGCAAAAAAATAAACGTCCTCTCACTGTCAACTGCGTTTATTTTCAGCAAACTTAACATGTGTAAATATTTGTATGAAAATAACAAGATTCAACAACTGAGACATAAACTGAACAAGTTCCACAGACATGTGACTAACAGAAATTGAATAATGTGTCCCTGAACAAAGGGGGGGTCAAAATCAAAGGTAACAGTCAGTATCTGGTGTGGCCACCAGCTGCATTAAGTACTGCAGTGCATCTCCTCCTCATGGACCAGATTTGCCAGTTCTTGCTGTGAGATGTTAACCCACTCTTCCACCAAGGCACCTTCAAGTTCCCAGACATTTCTGGGGGGAATGGCCCTAGCCCTCACCCTCCGATCCAACAGGTCCCAGACGTGCTCAATGGGATTGAGATCCGGGCTCTTCGCTGGCAATGGCAAAACACTGACATTCCTGTCTTGCAGGAAATCACGCACAGAACGAGCAGTATGGCTGGTCGCATTGTCATGCTGGAGGGTCATGTCAGGATGAGCCTGCAGGAAGGGTACCACATGAGGGAGGAGGATGTCTTCCCTGTAACGCACAGCATTGAGATTGCCTGCAATGACAACAAGCTCAGTCCGATGATGCTGTGACACACCGCCCCAGACCATGACGGACCCTCCACCTCCAAATCGATCCCGCTCCAGAGTACAGGCCTCGGTGTAACGCTCATTCCTTCGACGATAAACGCGAATCCGACCATCACCCCTGGTGAGACAAAACCATGACTCATTAGTGAAGAGCACTTTTTGCCAGTCCTGTCTGGTCCAGCGACGGTGGGTTTGTGCCCATAGGCGACGTTGTTGCCGGTGATGTCTGGTGAGGACCTGCCTTACAACAGGTCTACAAGCCCTCAGTCCAGCATCTTTCAGCCTATTGCGGACAGTCTGAGCAATGATGGAGGGATTGATCAGCGAGGATGATCAGCTGTCCGTCCTGTCTCCCTGTAGCGCTGTCTTGGGCATCTCACAGTACGGACATTGCAATTTATTGCCCTGGCCACATCTGCAGTCCTCATGCCTCCTTGCAGCATGCCTAAGGCACGTGCATGCAGATGAGCAGGGACCCTGGACATCTTTCTTTTGGTGTTTTTCAGAGTCAGTAGAAAGGCCTCTTTAGTATCCTAAGTATTCATAACTGTGACCTTAATTGCCTGTCTGTAAGCTGTTAGTGTCTTAACAACCGTTCCACAGGTGCATGTTCATTAATTGTTTATGGTTCATTGAACAAGCATGGGAAACAGTGTTTAAACCCTTTACAATGAAGATCTGTGAAGTTATTTGGATTTTTACTAATTATCTTTGAAAGACAGGGTCATAAAAAAGGGATGTTTCTTTTTTTATTGAGTTTACAATGAATATGGTGTTGGGAAACATAATTGACTCAATAGTTTTAATTACATTGTCTTTCCCTCTGTCTTTCGCTCTCTCTCTCTCTCTCGCTCTCGCTCTCTCTCTCTCTCTCTCTCTCTCTCTCTCTCTCTCCCCCCTTTTCTTCCCTCTCCCTCTCTCTCTCGCTCCCCTTTTCTTCCCTCTCCCTCTCTCTCCCTCCCTCTCCCTCTTCCTCCCTCTCCCTCCCCCTCTCTCTCTCTCTCTCTCTCTCTCTCTCTCTTTCGCTCTCTCTCTCCCTCTCCATCTCCCTCTTTCTCTCTCTGCTCCCTCTCTCTCTCCCCCCTTTTCTTCCCTCTCCCTCCCTCTCTCTCTCCCTCTCTCCCTCTCCCTCTCCCTCTCCCCCCCCCCCCCCTCTCTCTCTCTCTCTCTCTCTCTCAGCAGAGCTGATGTACACAGTAGAGTTGGCTGGTGGTTTGGGAGCCATCCTGCTGCTGCTGCTCTGCCTCATCTCTGTGTATAAGTGTTATCAGATTGAGCTCCTGCTCTTCTACAGGAGACACTTTGGCAGCGAGGACCTGGATGGAGGTAAGGGCACAGAACCTCAGACCAATAGGTGGCTGTTGTGTCTGTGTTTCTCTGTCTCTCTTTCTCGCTTTCACTTTTCTCCGTCACTGCCTCTACTGCTCTCTCTTTTTTCTCTCTCTCCCCCTGGCTCTCTACCAATCTTTCTGTCTTTCTCTTTTAACTCTCCCTCCCGTCTCTCTTTCTCTCATAATATTGTTTATCAACTACTGTGTGTGTGTGTGTGTGTGTGTGTGTGTGTGTGTGTGTGTGTGTGTGTGTGTGTGTGTGTGTGTGTGTGTGCGTGCGTGCGTGCGTGCGTGCGTGCGTGCGTGCGTGCGTGTGTGTGCGTGTTTTGACGGTTGTTGAATGGGTATTTTCTATGAAAGACATTACTGGTCTTATCCTTGGGGTTGAGACCCAGCAGTCAGAGCCTACACACCTCACTGTCATCCAGCCCACTGCATCACTCTAAGGATGCATGGGGAAGAGGAGAGTCAGATTTTCAATTTGTTCTCCATTTAGAGAGGGATCAGTCTCAATATGTCATGGAATAATGCCCACACTCCCCTGTGGACCAGCAGATAACTGCTGTCTGCTTTGGGACGGGGTGCTGGGAGGCTGGGACTGGGCCAACTCCCTCCCTGCCCAAATCAAAGGAAAAAGTCCACCAACAAACTGAAGTGGGAGACAAACTTTTTTTTCTTCTCCCAGATACAGTTAATTCTGTCCTTGTTTGGTTGTTGTTGTTTTGCTTGTTTTCACACAGTGTTTGTTGTCAATCCTTTGATAGGTTCTTCTCAACATTTTATTCTGGAATTCTACATTGAAGTAGAGTCATGGCCATTTGTGATATCATCAGTTAGAATCCATTTGAATGGAAGGAACAGCCCTTCCATAGAGTTAAATCCATGTAATCAAGCTATTTGTGATTAGCACTGTGTTAGTGGTTGGTTGAGGTGTTTGAGGTGTTGTTATTTAATGCAGGCTGTGTCTGGCCCCTCTATTGACCCTCAAAGCCTCTCTCTCCTGCTTCAAATAGCATCTGAAAAACCTTGATTCCCTCCCTGGATGACCCATACACACATATTTTGAGAGGGGTCAGGTGTAAAAAAAAGAAAATATATATCTTGTGGGAGATCATTTTGGTATTTGGAAATGATTATCTGTTATTTTCAGATGTTTAATCAGTCATGAATTTGAAGTATTTTGGAGTGCTCATCTGTTTCAGCCCTGCACATGTGAGTCACTTAGACTGTATCTAGAAATATAATTCTAGTGCGTGTGTGTGTCATGATGAGTGCATAGATGGTCAGTGTGTCTCTCACTCCCTGCTTCTTCTCCCTACTTTTCCCCCTCTACCCCTCTTTCTCTCCCTCTTTCTCTCCCTCTCCCTATTCCTCTCTCTCTATC
>NW_028156811.1:2500-7500 GCF_964263955.1 Coregonus lavaretus
CGGGGAGGCCCATGCAGTGAGCTGCAGTCTCAGTCCGAGTGAGAGATGGTTTGAGCGGACACAGAGTGTGGGCCTGGAGGCATGGAGGTCGGGGAGGCCCATGCAGTGAGCTGCAGTCTCAGTCCGAGTGAGAGATGGTTTGAGCGGACACAGAGTGTGGGCCTGGAGGCATGGAGGTCGGGGACGCCCATGCAGTGAGCTGCAGTCTCAGTCCGAGTGAGAGATGGTTTGAGCGGACACGGAGTGTGGGCCTGGAGGCATGGAGGTCGGGGACGCCCATGCAGTGAGCTGCAGTCTCAGTCCGAGTGAGAGATGGTTTGAGCGGGCAGGGAGTGTGGGCTTGGTGGTCGTGGTTCTGGAGCCCAGGCCATCCAGGGAGTGAGCTGCAGTCTGAGGCCGAGTGAGAGAGGGTTTGAGTGGGCAGGGAGTGTGGGCTTGGTGGTCGTGGTTCTGGAGCCCAGGCCATCCAGGGAGTGAGCTGCAGTCTCAGGCCGAGTGAGAGAGGGTTTCACTGGGCATGGAGTGTAGAGATGGAGGCAATGAGCTCCAGAGGTCACAAAGGTCAATGTGGGCCTGCATGGCTGTCAGCAGGGCCACAGAGAGAAGGCCCAAGTGAATAGGTGTGTCTGTGTGAGTGAGTGAACCTGTCTCATAGGGGGGCAGAGCAGGCATCCCCTTTGGGGGCTGTCTGCTCTGTCCCCCTTTTTTTTTGGCCTCCTATACCTCTGGAGGTCAAGGGAGTAAGCTGTACTCTCAAGCCCATGTGAGAGAGGCTTTTAATGGGAAGAGAGAGTTTAAAAAGAGGCATGGAGCTCCAGAGGTCACAAAGGTCAATGTGGGCCTGCATGGATGTCAGCAGGGCATGAGGGAGAAGGCCCAAGTGAATAGGTGTGTCTGTGTGAGTGAGTGAACCTGTCTCATAGGGGGGCAGAGCAGGCATCCCCTTTGGGGGCTGTCTGCTCTGTCCCCCTTTTTTTTTGGCCTCCTATACCTCTGGAGGTCAAGGGAGTAAGCTGTACTCTCAAGCCCATGGGAGAGAGGGTTTTAATAGGGAGAGAGTGATTAAAAAGAGGCATGGTGCTCCAGGGGAGTGAGCTGTACTCTCATGCCCATGGGAGATGCCCTTTACTAGGCAGGGAGTTTAGAACAAGGTGCATGGAGCTCCAGAGGTCACAAAGGTCAATGTGGGCCTGCATGGATGTCAGCAGGGCATGAGGGAGAAGGCCCAAGTGAATAGGTTTGTCTGTGTGTGTCTGTGTGAGTGAGTGAGTGAGTGTGTGTGTGAACCTTTCCCACAGGAGGGCAGCACTGTGCAGGCAGCTCCAATGGAGGCTGGCTGCTCTGTGCCCATGTATTATTTGTTCTCTCTCTCTCTCTCTCCCCTTTCTTCTGGCCTGCTGGGTCACTTTTGTGTGTGGAGGGCTGGACTCTGTCTCACCCATCCCAGCCATGGGCACCCAGAATGCCCATGTGTGAGTCAGGAGCCCTCCCCTGGTTCTCCTAGTGAAAATGACCTGTGGCGCCCCCCTGTGGATGGATCTTGGTGGGGGTGCTTGGACCCCTTCTTGGGGTCCCCCCCAAGCCAGCCATGCCGACCAAGGGCACCCAAAACCCCCATGTGTGAGTGAAAAGCCTCCCCTGGGTCCCCATAGTGAAATCCGGCCTAAAGTGACCTGTGGCGCCCCCCTGTGGATGGATCCGGCTGTGGGGTCTTGGACCCCTTCTTGGGGTCCCCCCCAAGCCAGCCATGCCGACCAAGGGCACCCAAAACCCCCATGTGTGAGTGAAAAGCCTCCCCTGGGTCCCCATAGTGAAATCCGGCCTAAAGTGACCTGTGGCGCCCCCCTGTGGATGGATCCGGCTGTGGGGTCTTGGACCCCTTCTTGGGGTCCCCCCCAAGCCATCCATGCCGGCCATGGGCACCCAAAACCCCCATGTGTGAGTGAACAGCCTCCCCTGGGTACCCATAGTGAAATCAGGCTTAAAGTGACCTGTGGCGCCCCCCTGTGGATGGATCTTGGTGGGGGTGCTTGGACCCCTTCTTGGGGTCTCCTCCAAGCCAGCCATGCCGACCATGGGCACCCAAAACCCCCATGTGTGAGTGAACAGCCTCCCCAGTGTACCCATAGTGAAATCAGGCTTAAAGTGACCTGTGGCGCCCCCCTGTGGATGGATCTTGGTGGGGGTGCTTGGACCCCTTCTTGGGGTCTCCCCCAAGCCAGCCATGCCGACCAAGGGCACCCAAAACCCCCATGTGTGAGTGAACAGCCTCCCCAGTGTCCCCCCAGTGAAATCAGGCCTAAAGTGACCTGTGGCGCCCCCCTGTGGATGGATTCGGCTGTGGGTGCTTGGACCCCTTCTTGGGGTCTCCCCCAAGCCAGCCATGCCGACCAAGGGCACCCAAAACCCCCATGTGTGAGTGAACAGCCTCCCCTGGGTCCCCATAGTGAAATCCGGCCTAAAGTGACCTGTGGCGCCCCCCTGTGGATGGATCCGGCTGTGGGGTCTTGGACCCCTTCTTGGGGTCCCCCCCAAGCCATCCATGCCGGCCATGGGCACCCAAAACCCCCATGTGTGAGTGAACAGCCTCCCCTGGGTACCCATAGTGAAATCAGGCTTAAAGTGACCTGTGGCGCCCCCCTGTGGATGGATCTTGGTGGGGGTGCTTGGACCCCTTCTTGGGGTCTCCTCCAAGCCAGCCATGCCGACCATGGGCACCCAAAACCCCCATGTGTGAGTGAACAGCCTCCCCAGTGTACCCATAGTGAAATCAGGCTTAAAGTGACCTGTGGCGCCCCCCTGTGGATGGATCTTGGTGGGGGTGCTTGGACCCCTTCTTGGGGTCTCCCCCAAGCCAGCCATGCCGACCAAGGGCACCCAAAACCCCCATGTGTGAGTGAACAGCCTCCCCAGTGTCCCCCCAGTGAAATCAGGCCTAAAGTGACCTGTGGCGCCCCCCTGTGGATGGATTCGGCTGTGGGTGCTTGGACCCCTTCTTGGGGTCTCCCCCAAGCCAGCCATGCCGACCAAGGGCACCCAAAACCCCCATGTGTGAGTGAACAGCCTCCCCTGGGTCCCCATAGTGAAATCCGGCCTAAAGTGACCTGTGGCGCCCCCCTGTGGATGGATCCGGCTGTGGGGTCTTGGACCCCTTCTTGGGGTCCCCCCCAAGCCATCCATGCCGGCCATGGGCACCCAAAACCCCCATGTGTGAGTGAACAGCCTCCCCTGGGTACCCATAGTGAAATCAGGCTTAAAGTGACCTGTGGCGCCCCCCTGTGGATGGATCTTGGTGGGGGTGCTTGGACCCCTTCTTGGGGTCTCCTCCAAGCCAGCCATGCCGACCATGGGCACCCAAAACCCCCATGTGTGAGTGAACAGCCTCCCCAGTGTACCCATAGTGAAATCAGGCTTAAAGTGACCTGTGGCGCCCCCCTGTGGATGGATCTTGGTGGGGGTGCTTGGACCCCTTCTTGGGGTCTCCCCCAAGCCAGCCATGCCGACCAAGGGCACCCAAAACCCCCATGTGTGAGTGAACAGCCTCCCCAGTGTCCCCCCAGTGAAATCAGGCCTAAAGTGACCTGTGGCGCCCCCCTGTGGATGGATTCGGCTGTGGGTGCTTGGACCCCTTCTTGGGGTCTCCCCCAAGCCAGCCATGCCGACCAAGGGCACCCAAAACCCCCATGTGTGAGTGAACAGCCTCCCCTGGGTACCCATAGTGAAATCAGGCTTAAAGTGACCTGTGGCGCCCCCCTGTGGATGGATCCGGGTGTGGGGTCTTGGACCCCCCCTTGGGGTCACCCCCAAGCCGGCCAAGGGCACCCAAAACCCCCATGTGTGAGGTAAGAGCCTCCCCTGGTTCTCCTAGTGTCCGCCGGCGGTTTACCATATGGGGGTGTCTGACCACCACCCCAATCCGAGAAAAGTGCATCAAAATCGGCCTCCGTGAGCCAGGAGTCGGTCCCTGGTTCTCATAGTGTCAACCGGATGATTTCCATATGGGGGTGTCTGACCACCACCCCAATCCGAGAAAAGTGCAACAAAATCGGCCTCCGGGAGCCAGGAGTCGGTCCCTGGTTCTCATAGTGTCAACCGGATGGTTTCCATATGGGGGTGTCTGACCACCAACCCAATCCGAGAAAAGTGCATCAAAATCGGCCTTCCGTGAGGCAGGAGTCGGCCCCTGGTTCTCCTGTTGTCAACCGGATGATTTCCATATGGGGGTGTCTGACCACCACCCCAATCCGAAAAAAGTGCATCAAATCGGCCTTCCGTGAGCCAGGAGTCGGTCCCTGGTTCTCATAGTGTCAACCGGATGATTTCCATATGGGGGTGTCTGACCACCAACCCAATCCGAGAAAAGTGCATCAAAATCGGCCTTCCGGGAGCCAGGAGTCGGTCCCTGGTTCTCATAGTGTCAACCGGATGGTTTCCATATGGGGGTGTCTGACCACCAACCCAATCCGAGAAAAGTGCATCAAAATCGGCCTTCCGGGAGCCAGGAGTCGGTCCCTGGTTCTCATAGTGTCAACCGGATGATTTCCATATGGGGGTGTCTGACCACCAACCCAATCCGAGAAAAGTGCATCAAAATCGGCCTTCCGGGAGCCAGGAGTCGGTCCCTGGTTCTCCTGGTGTCAACCGGATGGTTTCCATATGGGGGTGTCTGACCACCAACCCAATCCGAGAAAAGTGCATCAAAATCGGCCTTCCGGGAGCCAGGAGTCGGTCCCTGGTTCTCATAGTGTCAACCGGATGGTTTCCATATGGGGGTGTCTGACCACCAACCCAATCCGAGAAAAGTGCATCAAAATCGGCCTTCCGGGAGCCAGGAGTCGGTCCCTGGTTCTCATAGTGTCAACCGGATGATTTCCATATGGGGGTGTCTGACCACCAACCCAATCCGAGAAAAGTGCATCAAAATCGGCCTTCCGGGAGCCAGGAGTCGGTCCCTGGTTCTCATAGTGTCAACCGGATGATTTCCATATGGGGGTGTCTGA
>NW_028156810.1:0-37500 GCF_964263955.1 Coregonus lavaretus
ACTATCTTCTTCAGCAGGGAATGGTCTGCCTTGTCTAACAGACCCTGGATACGACAGCCTGACGGGCACTTAGGACCCTGGGGAGTAGGAGGAGGAAGAAGAGGAGAGAAGATGAGATGAGGGGAGGGGAGAAGAGGGGAGGAGTTATAGTACAGGACATAGACAGTAGGTTTGTATATATCTAAAAGTGTCTTTCTATTTGAAAGTCATCCTATAAGTGAAGAGAAACAGTGATTTACCCAGTCATCATCTGAGCAGAAAGGCCAGTTCTTCTCTGTGGCACATTTATCAGCCTTGTAGCCATGTTCTACTGGCCTGGCTCCACGAGGGTTCAATATGGTCGCTATGTCCTCAGCCTGAGAGAGAGTGAGAGAGAGATGGGTGAGGAGAGAGAGAGAGAGAGAGAGAGAGAGAGAGAGAGAGAGAGAGAGAGAGAGAGAGAGACAGAGAGAGAGAGAGAGAGAGAGATTTAAAGCAATAAGAATAAAACAACAACAAATGTATGTTAACATATTTAAGATAAAAAATACTGAACTCATAATCTTTGTCACTGTATAGTTCAACTTGTGCTTAAAGCCTCCTAGTCCATATCTACATGCCCCAGAAACCACTTATACTCAACATTTCACATGGAATACATTATATAAAATATTATCAACTACATATCAACTAGATGAACCCAGAGGATAAGACAAAGCTTTAATTTAAACACATATTATATATAGTACTGTACGATGTACAGTATTCAGACTCCTTGACTTTTTTCACATTTTGTTACGTTACAGCCTTATTCTAAAATGGATTAAATATATTCCTCAGCAATTTACACACATGCCCCATAATGACAAAACAAAAACAGGTTTTTACAAATGTTTACACATTCAAAAACAGAAATACATTATTTACATAAGTATTCAGACCCTTCGCTATGAGACTCGAAATTGAGCTCAGGTGCATCCTGTTTCCATTGATCATCCGTGAGATGTTTCTACAATTTGATTGGAGTCCACCTGTGGTCAATCCAATTGATTGGACATGATTTGGAAAGGCACACACCTGTCTATATAAGGTCCCACAGTTGACAGTGCATGTCAGAGCAAAAACCAAGCCATGAGGTTGAAGGAATTGTCTGTAGAACTCTGAGACAGGATTGTGTCGAGGTACAGATCTGGGGAAGGGTACCACAACATTTCTGCAGCATTGAAGGTCCCCAAGAACACAGTGGGGGGGGGGGGGGGGGGTATGGGATGTACCGCAGTAATTATTTGCTAGGATAAAACAGTGGGGAAAAAAAGTCAGCCACCAATTGTGCAAGTTCTCCCACTTAAAAAGATGAGAGAGGCCTGTAATTTTCATCATAGGTACACGTCAACTATGACAGACAAAATGATATATTTTTTTTCCAGAAAATCACATTGTAGGATTTTTAATGAATTTATTTGCAAATTATGGTTGAAAATAAGTATTTGGTCAATAACAAAAGTTTCTCAATACTTTGTTATATACCCTTTGTTGGCAATGACACAGGTCAAACGTTTTCTGTAAGTCTTCACAAGGTTTTCACACACTGTTGCTGGTATTTTGGCCCATTCCTCCATGCAGATCTCCTCTAGAGCAGTGATGTTTTGGGGCTGTCGCTGGGCAACACAGACTTTCAACTCCCTCCAAAGATTTTCTATGGGGTTGAGATCTGGAGACTGGCTAGGCCACTCCAGGACCTTGAAATGCTTCTTACGAAGCCACTCCTTCGTTGCCCGGGCGGTGTGTTTGGGATCATTGTCATGCTGAAAGACCCAGCCACGTTTCATCTTCAATGCCCTTGCTGATGGAAGGAGGTTTTCACTCAAAATCTCACGATACATGGCCCTATTCATTCTTTCCTTTACACGGATCAGTCGTCCTGGTCCCTTTGCAGAAAAACAGCCCCAAAGCATGATGTTTCCACCCCCATGCTTCACAGTAGGTATGGTGTTCTTTGGATGCAACTCAGCATTCTTTGTCCTCCAAACACGACGAGTTGAGTTTTTACCAAAAAGTTATATTTTGGTTTCATCTGACCATATGACATTCTCCCAATCCTCTTCTGGATCATCCAAATGCACTCTAGCAAACTTCAGACGGGCCTGGACATGTACTGGCTTAAGCAGGGGGACACGTCTGGCACTGCAGGATTTGAGTCCCTGGCGGCGTAGTGTGTTACTTATGGTAGGCTTTGTTACTTTGGTCCCAGCTCTCTGCAGGTCATTCACTAGGTCCCCCCGTGTGGTTCTGGGATTTTTGCTCACCGTTCTTGTGGGGTGAGATCTTGCGTGGAGCCCCAGATCGAGGGAGATTATCAGTGGTCTTGTATGTCTTCCATTTCCTAATAATTGCTCCCACAGTTGATTTCTTCAAACCAAGCTGCTTACTTATTGCAGATTCAGTCTTCCCAGCCTGGTGCAGGTCTACAATTTTGTTTCTGGTGTCCTTTGACAGCTCTTTGGTCTTGGCCATAGTGGAGTTTGGAGTGTGACTGTTTGAGGTTGTGGATAGGTGTCTTTTATACTGATAACAATTTCAAACAGGTGCCATTAATACAGGTAACGAGTGGAGGACAGAGGAGCCTCTTAAAGAAGAAGTTACAGGTCTGTGAGAGCCAGAAATATTGCTTGTTTGTAGGTGACCAAATACTTATTTTCCACCATAATTTGCAAATAAATTCATAAAAAATCCTACAATGTGATTTTCTGGATTTTTTTTCTCAATTTGTCTGTCATAGTTGACGTGTACCTATGATGAAAATTACAGGCCTCTCTCATCTTTTTAAGTGGGAGAACTTGCACAATTGGTGGCTGACTAAATACTTTTTCCCCCACTGTACATTGGAGATAATATAAGGCAAGTATTGGAAACAATAGAACATTATGGAAAATCAGAGAAACCAGGCCTGCTATTCATAGCAGACTTCGAAAAGGCATTTGATAAAGTACGACTTGGGTTTATATATAAATGCCTGGAGCATTTCAATTTTGGAGAATCTATTATAAAATGGGTCAAAATCATATATAGTAACCCTAGGTGTAAAATAGTAAATAATGGCTATTTCTCAGAAAGTTTTAAACTGTCAAGAGGAGTGAAACAAGGTTGTCCACTATCGGCATATCTATTTATTGTGGCCATCGAGATGTTGGATCTGATTTTAATAGCTAACAATAAAATAAGGGGATTAGAAATCCAGGGCTTAAAAACAAAGGTGTCATTGTACGCTGATGATTCATGTTTTCTTTTAAATCCACAACTAGAATCACTCCACAGCCTCATAGAGGATCTAGATACATGTTCTAACCTCTCTGGATTACAACCAAATTATGACAAATGTACTATATTACGTATTGGATCAATAAAAAATAAAAAATGTACATTGCCATGTAGTTTACCAATAAAATGGTCTGATGGTGATGTGGATATACTCGGAATACATATCCCAAAGGAAATAAATGATCTCACTTTGTCACGTTCGTTGAAGGACGGGTCAGACCAAGGCGCAGCGTGAAATGCATACATGTTTATTATAAAGAATAAACACACGAACAAAAACAACAAAACAACGTAACGTGAAGTCCTCAGGCTAAACACAAAACAAGCCTCTACACGAAACAAGATCCCACAACAACTGATTGCCAACAGGCTACTTGCACCCGGCCAAACATAGAAACACCCAACATAGAATGCAAACATAGAAATACTAAAATAGATCTCCACACCCTGACTCAACATACTAGAGTCCCTTAAATCAGGGCGTGACAGTACCCCCCCCCCAAAGGTGCGGACTCCGACCGCACAAACCTGACATAACAGGGTAGGGTCCGGGTGGGCATTCCGCCTCGGAGGCGGATCCGCCCCCTGCGTGACGACCACATTCTCTCCGCCTCCCCGTTGCGCCCCTGGTCTGGTCTGGTCCTCGGCGCGCTGCTTCCCCTCTCCTTCCTCCCACGATACACCAAGCCCTGTCTGGACCCTGGTGTGGGAGACCTCGAACCTGGAGAAGGGCTGACGTCTGGGCCTGGACTGGAGCCGCTGACCGGAGCTGGATTGGGCACCGGTGGAGCGGACTGCTCTGGCTCCGGAGTGAAGCTGCTGACCGGAGCTGGACTAAACCCCGGTGGAGCGGACTGCTCTGGTTCCGGAGTGGAGCCGCTGACCGGAGCTGGACTGGGCACCGGTGGAGCGGACTGCTCTGGCTCCGGAGTGAAGCTACTGACCGGAGCTGGACTGTGCACCGGTGGAGCGGACTGCTCTGGCTCCGGAGTGGAGCTGCTGACCGGAGCTGGACTGAACCCCGGTGGAGCGGACTGCTCTGGTTCCGGAGTGGATCCGCTGACCGGAGATGGACTAGACACCGGTGGAGCGGACTACTCTGGCTCCGGAATGGAGCCGCTGACCGGAGCTTTACTGGGCACCGGTGGAGCGGACTGCTCTAGCTCTGGAGTGGAGCAGCTGACCGGAGCTGGACTGAACCCCGCTGGAACGGACTGCTCTGGCTCCGGAGTGGAGCAGCTGACCGGAGCTGGATCAGGCATCGGTGGAACGGGCACGGGCCGTGCCGGACTGGACACACGCACCACTGGTCTGGTGCGAGGAGCAGGAACGGGCCGGGCCGGACTGGTGACACGCACCACTGGCTTGGTGCGGGGAGCAGGTACGGTGCTTACCGGACTTTGGAGGCGGACTGGAGGTCTGGAGCGGAGAGCTGGCACAACCCGTCCTGGTTGGATGCCCATATTCGCACGGCACGTTCGTGGCGCTAGCACAGGACGCACTGGACTGTGCTGGCACACTGGCGACACAGTGCGTAGCTCCGCATAACATGGAGCCTGCACGGCCACACGCTTCTTAGCGTCTCTGAACCCAGGCTCCGCCAACCACCCGTGAGCCCCCCAATTTTTTCTTTTCTTGGGGCTGCTTCTCGGGCTTTCGTAGTGACCGCGTCCTCTTGGGTCGCCGTTTCTTCTCTCCTGCCTGGGCTTCCTCCTTTGCCCAGGGTCTGCTATCGGCTACTCTCTCCTTCTCCACCCTCATCCCTTCCATCTAATTGGCCAGATCCTCTCTTATCTCCCCCCAAGTCCATGATCTCTGCTCCACTACCTGTGTCCAGGGTGTCTGCTGCTCCTGGGCACGCTGCTTGGTCCGTGTTTGGTGGGATCTTCTGTCACGCTCGTTGAAGGACGGGTCAGACCAAGGCGCAGCATGAAATGCATACATGTTTATTATAAAGATAAACACACGAACAAAACAACAAAACAACGTAACGTGAAGTCCTCAGGCTAAACACAAGCCTCTACACGGAACAAGATCCCACAACTAATGAGTGCCAACAGGCTACTTAAGTATGATCCCCAATCAGAGACAACGAGCGACAGCTGCCTCTGATTGGGAATCACACCCGGCCAAACATAGAAACACCCAACCTAGAATGAGAACATAGAAAATACAACATAGAACTCCACACCATGACTCAACATACTAGAGTCCCATAAGTCAGGGCGTGACACACTTCAATAAATTATAATAGAAAGTTAGCAAAAATAGATAAGATCTTGCTACCATGGAAAGGTGGGTGCCTGTCAATTTGTGGAAAAATCACCCTGATTAACTCTTTAGTATTATCCCAGTTTACCTATTTGCTTATGGTCTTGCCTATGCCTAGCGAACAGTTTTTTAAATGATATGAGAAAAAAATATTCAATTTTATTTGGAACGGCAAGCCAGACAAAATTAAACGGGCCTATTTATATAATGAATATGAATTCGGAGGACAGAAATTATTAAATATTAAAGCATTAGACCTATCACCAAAAGCTTCAGTCATACAAAAGTTATACTTAAATTTGAACTGGTTCTCTAGCAAATTAGTAAGATTGTCTCACCCCATGTTCAAGAATGGCCCTTTTTCCCTTTATTCAGATTACAACCTCTCACTGTCAGTTATATGAAAAGGAAATCATCTCCCAGATACCACTATTTCTAAAACAAGCCATAGAAAGTTGGTTGCAATTTCAATTTAATCCTCCAGAAACGACAGAACAAATAATGCAACAAATATTGTGGTTAAATTCAAATATACTAATTGACAAAAAAACTTTATTTTTTGACAAAATTTAAAAAAAAGGTATAATCTTCGTAAATGATATCATCGGTAGGACTGGTGGAGTTATGTCGCACATGCAGCTAACAAAAACATATGGAAATGTCTGCTCTACCCAAAATTACAACCAAATAATTGCAGCATTACCGCAAAAATGGAAGAGGAAAGTGGAAGGGGGAGAAAGTAAGGAACTTGTCTGTCGGCCCTGCATTAAAGAACATAATTGGTTAAAGAAAACTGTGATAAATAAAAAAGTATACTGATATGAACTGATACGCAAAACGACACCGGATTCAAAACTTAGAATCTTTCAATTTAAATTATTATATAAAATTCTTGGTACCAATAGAATGTTATTTATATGGGGGATACAATCTTCCCAGCAGATTTTGCTGTGAAGAGACAGAATCATGAGATCATTTGTTTTGGTACTGTCCATTTGTAGCTTGTTTTTGGACACAGGTCCAGGAATGGCTAAAGGATTGCAATATTTACCTGGAGCTAACCCTGCAGATAGCACTACTGGGTGATCTGAAAAGTCATAGTCAATCGATCAATAACATAATAATACTATTAGCAAAAATGTTTATTTTTAATTCACAATCTGTAGAAACAATGAGAATAGAAAGGTTCAGAACTTTTGTAAGACATCACAGTACAGTTGAAATATATATGGCAAATAGAAATCCTATATGGATGGTGTTAAAAGATAGATGGGAGGTGTTGAATGGAGCTGAAGGATGGGACTAATAACAACTAACAACAACTAATAACAACAAGATAACTAATAATGTAGGCACGCTGTGTCCATAATAAGTGTATGGGTTATAGGTTGGGAGCTTTTGTGAAGGAGCACAGTTAGAAAGATATGGCATATAGAAGCAAACCGGATGGACATCATGAAAATGATCGGAGAGGTTGAGAGTAGAAGAAGTTCAGGAGAAAGAACAAACAAAATGTAATTATTGTAAAATTGACTGTGTCCATAAAATGTAGATAGTGGGTAAAAAATAAAAAATAAAAATGATGGACTGTCATTTCTCTTTGCTTATTTGAGGTGTTCTTGCCATAATATGGACTTGGTCTTTTACCAAATAGGGCTATCTTCTGTATACCACCCCTACCTTGTCCAACTGGTCACTGGCCTACACACAATACCCCATAATGTCAAAGTGGAATTATGGTTTTTGAAATTTTTACAAATGTATTAAAAATGAAAAGCTTTAGTTTCTTGAGTCAATAAGTATTAAACCCCTTTGTTATGGCAAGCCTAAATACGTAAAATCTTTCTTAACAAGTCACATAATAAGTTGCATGGAATCACTCTGTGTGCAATAATAGTGTTTAACATGATTTTTGAATGACTACCTCATTCTGTACCCCACACATACAATTATTTGTAAGATCCCTCAGTCGAGCAGTGAGGTTTTCCAATGTCTCACAAAGAAGGGCACCTATTGGTAGTTGGGTAAAAATTAAAAAGCAGACATTGAATATCCCTTTGACCATGGTGAAGTTATTAATTACACTTGGTTTGGTGTATCAACACACCCAGTCACTACAAAGATACAGGTGTCCTTCCTAACTCAGTTGCTGGAGACGAAGGAAACCGCTCAGGGATTTCACCATGAGGCCAATGGTGACTTTAAAACAGTTACAGAGTTGAATGGCTGTGATAGGAGAAAACTGAGGATGGATCAACAACATTGTAGTTACTCCACAATACTAACCTAAATGACAGAGTGAAAAGAAGGAAGCCTGTACAGAATACAAGTATTCTACAAACATGCATCCTTTTTGCAACAAGGCACTAAAGTAATACTGCAAGAAATGTGGCAAATCAATTCACATTTTGTCCTGAATACAAAGTGTTATGTTTGGGGCAAATCCAATATAACACATTACTGAGTACCACTCTCTATATTTTCAAGCATAGTGGTGGCTGCATCATGTTATGGGTATGCTTGTCATCTTTAAGGACTGTTTATCAGGATAAAAAATAAATGGAATGGAGCTAAGCACAGGCAAAATCCTAATACTAAAGAATAATGGGCAAATATTGCACAATCCAGGTGTGGAAAGCTCTTAGAAAGAATAATAATAATAATAATAATAATAATAATAATAATAATAATAATAATAATAATAATAATATGCCATTTAGCAGACGCTTTTATCCAAAGCGACTTACAGTCATGTGTGCATACATTTTTTACGTATGGGTGGTCCCGGGGATCGAACCCACTACCCTGGCGTTACAAGCGCCGTGCTGTACCAATTGAGCTATAGAGGATCACATAAACTTACCCAGAAAGCTGCCAAAGGTGCTTCTACAAAGTATTGGCTCAGGGGTGTGAATACTTATGTAAATGAGATATTTCTGTATTTCATTTTCAATAAATGTGCAAAGATTTCTAAAAACGTGTTTTCACTATTGTCATTACGGGGTAGTGTGTAGATGGGTGAGAGAAACAAATCTATTGAATCCATTTTGAATTCAGGCTGTAACGCAACACAATGTGGAATAAGTCAAGGGGTATGAATACTTTCTGAAGGCGCTGTATATTTAAAAAAAAACATATTTCCAAAAAGGCATCTGACAAATAAATCAGAAAATGTAATGTAAATGAATAAATATGTTATCTGGAAAAAGTGCTAAAGAAATCCAATCTATTATTATTGTTATTATTAAATAAAGTATTATTACACCTATTAAATTACAATGATAAATAATGAATAAATATGTTATCGTACCCAAGTGGAGGCGAGAACAGCCAGGCAGAAGCAGAGGATATGTAGCAGCTTCATGTCTCTCTGTGTGGTGGTCCGTCTAGAATACTGTTCCCCCGGCCTCGGAGCGTCTATATATATATATATGACTATACCTGATGACAAACCCTATTAGTCCCAAATGGCACCCTATATAGTGCACTACTTTTGACCAGACCCAGTAGGGCCCTGGTCTAAAGTAGTGCACTATATAGGGAATAGGGTGCCATTTGGGACTCACCCTCAGAGTTAGTCACTGATTGTCTAGAGAGCAGTCACTCAGAATGTAGCAACCATCAGGGGGGTTTCGTAACTGATTGATTAAACACACAGGTTGGGATACTTCTCATTCCAGAAAGGTTGTGTCTGGGACCGTATTTATCAAGCATCTCAGAGTAGTAGGGCTGATCAGGGATCATAGGACCAACCCCCACCTCCCTGTCCATCTGTAGGGCTGATCAGGGATCATAGGACCAACCCCCACCTCCCTGTCCATCTGTAGGGCTGATCAGGGATCATAGGACCAACCCCCACCTCCCTGTCCATCTGTAGGGCTGATCAGGGATCATAGGACCAACCCCCACCTCCCTGTCCATCTGTAGGGCTGATCAGGGATCATAGGACCAACCCCCACCTCCCTGTCCATCTGTAGGGCTGATCAGGGATCATAGGACCAACCCCCACCTCCCTGTCCATCTGTAGGGCTGATCAGGGATCATAGGACCAACCCCCACCTCCCTGTCCATCTGTAGGGCTGATCAGGGATCATAGGACCAACCCCCACCTCCCTGTCCATCTGTAGGGCTGATCTAGGATCATAGGACCAACCCCCACCTCCCTGTCCATCTGTAGGGCTGATCAGGGATCATAGGACCAACCCCCACCTCCCTGTCCATCTGTAGGGCTGATCAGGGATCATAGGACCAACCCCCACCTCCCTGTCCATCTGTAGGGCTGATCTGGGATCATAGGACCAACCCCCACCTCCCTGTCCATCTGTAGGGCTGATCAGGGATCATAGGACCAACCCCCACCTCCCTGTCCATCTGTAGGGCTGATCAGGGATCATAGGACCAACCCCCACCTCCCTGTCCATCTGTAGGGCTGATCAGGGATCATAGGACCAACCCCCACCTCCCTGTCCATCTGTAGGGCTGATCAGGGATCATAGGACCAACCCCCACCTCCCTGTCCATCTGTAGGGCTGATCAGGGATCATAGGACCAACCCCCACCTCCCTGTCCATCTGTAGGGCTGATCAGGGATCATAGGACCAACCCCCACCTCCCTGTCCATCTGTGGGGCTGATCAGGGATCATAGGACCAACCCCCACCTCCCTGTCCATCTGTGGGGCTGATCAGGGATCATAGGACCAACCCCCACCTCCCTGTCCATCTGTAGGGCTGATCAGGGATCATAGGACCAACCCCCACCTCCCTGTCCATCTGTAGGGCTGATCAGGGATCATAGGACCAACCCCCACCTCCCTGTCCATCTGTAGGGCTGATCAGGGATCATAGGACCAACCCCCACCTCCCTGTCCATCTGTAGGGCTGATCAGGGATCATAGGACCAACCCCCACCTCCCTGTCCATCTGTAGGGCTGATCAGGGATCATAGGACCAACCCCCACCTCCCTGTCCATCTGTAGGGCTGATCAGGGATCATAGGACCAACCCCCACCTCCCTGTCCATCTGTAGGGCTGATCAGGGATCATAGGACCAACCCCCACCTCCCTGTCCATCTGTAGGGCTGATCAGGGATCATAGGACCAACCCCCACCTCCCTGTCCATCTGTAGGGCTGATCAGGGATCATAGGACCAACCCCCACCTCCCTGTCCATCTGTAGGGCTGATCAGGGATCATAGGACCAACCCCCACCTCCCTGTCCATCTGTAGGGCTGATCAGGGATCATAGGACCAACCCCCACCTCCCTGTCCATCTGTAGGGCTGATCAGGGATCATAGGACCAACCCCCACCTCCCTGTCCATCTGTAGGGCTGATCAGGGATCATAGGACCAACCCCCACCTCCCTGTCCATCTGTAGGGCTGATCAGGGATCATAGGACCAACCCCCACCTCCCTGTCCATCTGTAGGGCTGATCAGGGATCATAGGACCAATCCCCACCTCCCTGTCCATCTGTAGGGCTGATCAGGGATCATAGGACCAACCCCCACCTCCCTGTCCATCTGTAGGGCTGATCAGGGATCATAGGACCAACCCCCACCTCCCTGTCCATCTGTAGGGCTGATCAGGGATCATAGGACCAACCCCCACCTCCCTGTCCATCTGTAGGGCTGATCAGGGATCATAGGACCAACCCCCACCTCCCTGTCCATCTGTAGGGCTGATCAGGGATCATAGGACCAACCCCCACCTCCCTGTCCATCTGTAGGGCTGATCAGGGATCATAGGACCAACCCCCACCTCCCTGTCCATCTGTAGGGCTGATCTAGGATCATAGGACCAACCCCCACCTCCCTGTCCATCTGTAGGGCTGATCAGGGATCATAGGACCAACCCCCACCTCCCTGTCCATCTGTAGGGCTGATCTAGGATCATAGGACCAACCCCCACCTCCCTGTCCATCTGTAGGGCTGATCAGGGATCATAGGACCAACCCCCACCTCCCTGTCCATCTGTAGGGCTGATCAGGGATCATAGGACCAACCCCCACCTCCCTGTCCATCTGTAGGGCTGATCAGGGATCATAGGACCAACCCCCACCTCCCTGTCCATCTGTAGGGCTGATCAGGGATCATAGGACCAACCCCCACCTCCCTGTCCATCTGTAGGGCTGATCAGGGATCATAGGACCAACCCCCACCTCCCTGTCCATCTGTAGGGCTGATCAGGGATCATAGGACCAACCCCCACCTCCCTGTCCATCTGTAGGGCTGATCAGGGATCATAGGACCAACCCCCACCTCCCTGTCCATCTGTAGGGCTGATCAGGGATCATAGGACCAACCCCCACCTCCCTGTCCATCTGTAGGGCTGATCAGGGATCATAGGACCAACCCCCACCTCCCTGTCCATCTGTAGGGCTGATCAGGGATCATAGGACCAACCCCCACCTCCCTGTCCATCTGTAGGGCTGATCAGGGATCATAGGACCAACCCCCACCTCCCTGTCCATCTGTAGGGCTGATCAGGGATCATAGGACCAACCCCCACCTCCCTGTCCATCTGTAGGGCTGATCAGGGATCATAGGACCAACCCCCACCTCCCTGTCCATCTGTAGGGCTGATCAGGGATCATAGGACCAACCCCCACCTCCCTGTCCATCTGTATGGCTGATCAGGGATCATAGGACCAACCCCCACCTCCCTGTCCATCTGTAGGGCTGATCAGGGATCATAGGACCAACCCCCACCTCCCTGTCCATCTGTAGGGCTGATCAGGGATCATAGGACCAACCCCCACCTCCCTGTCCATCTGTAGGGCTGATCAGGGATCATAGGACCAACCCCCACCTCCCTGTCCATCTGTAGGGCTGATCAGGGATCATAGGACCAACCCCCACCTCCCTGTCCATCTGTAGGGCTGATCAGGGATCATAGGACCAACCCCCACCTCCCTGTCCATCTGTAGGGCTGATCAGGGATCATAGGACCAACCCCCACCTCCCTGTCCATCTGTAGGGCTGATCAGGGATCATAGGACCAACCCCCACCTCCCTGTCCATCTGTAGGGCTGATCAGGGATCATAGGACCAACCCCCACCTCCCTGTCCATCTGTAGGGCTGATCAGGGATCATAGGACCAACCCCCACCTCCCTGTCCATCTGTAGGGCTGATCAGGGATCATAGGACCAACCCCCACCTCCCTGTCCATCTGTAGGGCTGATCAGGGATCATAGGACCAACCCCCACCTCCCTGTCCATCTGTATGGCTGATCAGGGATCATAGGACCAACCCCCACCTCCCTGTCCATCTGTATGGCTGATCAGGGATCATAGGACCAACCCCCACCTCCCTGTCCATCTGTATGGCTGATCAGGCATCATAGGACCAACCCCCACCTCCCTGTCCATCTGTAGGGCTGATCAGGGATCATAGGACCAACCCCCACCTCCCTGTCCATCTGTAGGGCTGATCAGGGATCATAGGACCAACCCCCACATCCCTGTCCATCTGTAGGGCTGATCAGGGATCATAGGACCAACCCCCACCTCCCTGTCCATCTGTAGGGCTGATCAGGGATCATAGGACCAACCCCCACCTCCCTGTCCATCTGTAGGGCTGATCAGGGATCATAGGACCAACCCCCACCTCCCTGTCCATCTGTAGGGCTGATCAGGGATCATAGGACCAACCCCCACCTCCCTGTCCATCTGTAGGGCTGATCAGGGATCATAGGACCAACCCCCACCTCCCTGTCCATCTGTAGGGCTGATCAGGGATCATAGGACCAACCCCCACCTCCCTGTCCATCTGTAGGGCTGATCAGGGATCATAGGACCAACCCCCACCTCCCTGTCCATCTGTAGGGCTGATCAGGGATCATAGGACCAACCCCCACCTCCCTGTCCATCTGTATGGCTGATCAGGGATCATAGGACCAACCCCCACCTCCCTGTCCATCTGTATGGCTGATCAGGGATCATAGGACCAACCCCCACCTCCCTGTCCATCTGTAGGGCTGATCAGGGATCATAGGACCAACCCCCACCTCCCTGTCCATCTGTAGGGCTGATCAGGGATCATAGGACCAACCCCCACCTCCCTGTCCATCTGTAGGGCTGATCAGGGATCATAGGACCAACCCCCACCTCCCTGTCCATCTGTAGGGCTGATCAGGGATCATAGGACCAACCCCCACCTCCCTGTCCATCTGTAGGGCTGATCAGGGATCATAGGACCAACCCCCACCTCCCTGTCCATCTGTAGGGCTGATCAGGGATCATAGGACCAACCCCCACCTCCCTGTCCATCTGTAGGGCTGATCAGGGATCATAGGACCAACCCCCACCTCCCTGTCCATGGAATCTTATTAATTGTGATTAAAACGGCAAAACTGATCCTAGATCAGCCCCATGTAGTAACCATAGTAACCAGTGGTTCCTGATCAGGCTGGGTAGCTGTGAGGACTAGAGGCTTGATATGGTTCCTGATCGGACTGGATAGCTGTGAGGAGTAGAGGCTTGATATGGTTCCTGATCAGACTGGGTAGCTGTGAGGAGTAGAGCCTTGATATGGTTCCTGATCAGACTGGGTAGCTGTGAGGACTAGAGGCTTGATATGGTTCCTGATCGGACTGGATAGCTGTGAGGAGTAGAGGCTTGATATGGTTCCTGATCAGACTGGGTAGCTGTGAGGACTAGAGGCTTGATATGGTTCCTGATCAGACTGGATAGCTGTGAGGACTAGAGGCTTGATATGGTTCCTGATCAGACTGGGTAGCTGTGAGGAGTAGAGGCTTGATATGGTTCCTGATCAGACTGGGTAGCTGTGAGGAGTAGAGGCTTGATATGGTTCCTGATCAGACTGGATAGCTGTGAGGAGTAGAGGCTTGATATGGTTCCTGATCAGACTGGATAGCTGTGAGGAGTAGAGGCTTGATATGGTTCCTGATCAGACTGGGTAGCTGTGAGGAGTGGAGGCTTGATATGGTTCCTGATCAGACTGGATAGCTGTGAGGACTAGAGGCTTGATATGGTTCCTGATCAGACTGGATAGCTGTGAGGACTAGAGGCTTGATATGGTTCCTGATCAGACTGGGTAGCTGTGAGGAGTAGAGGCTTGATCCATACGGCCCCTGATCATGATATGGTTCCTGATCAGACTGGGTAGCTGTAAGGAGTAGAGGCTTGATTCAGCCCCTGATCAGACTGGCTGGCTGTAAGGAGTAGAGGCTGGATACATGTGGTTCCTGATCAGGCTGGCTGGCTGTAAGGAGTAGAGCAGGGTTCTTCAATTCCGGTCCTGGAGGGGGCCGAAACACCTCTGTTTTTCATCCTCTCCTTCTAATCAGGGGCTAATTCAGACCCGGGACACCAGGTGAGTGCAATTAACTACCAGGTAGAAATAAAAAACAGAAGTGTTTCGGCCCTCCAGGACCGGAATTGAAGAACCCTGGAGTAGAGGCTTGACATGTACGGTCCCTGATCAGACTGGATAGCTGTGAGGAGTGGAGGCTTGATATGGTTCCTGATCGGACTGGGTAGCTGTGAGGAGTAGAGGCTTGATATGGTTCCTGATCAGACTGGATAGCTGTGAGGAGTAGAGGCTTGATCCATACGGCCCCTGATCATGATATGGTTCCTGATCAGACTGGGTAGCTGTGAGGAGTAGAGGCTTGATATGGTTCCTGATCAGGCTGGATAGCTGTGAGGAGTAGAGGCTTGATCCATACGGCCCCTGATCATGATATGGTTCCTGATCAGACTGGGTAGCTGTGAGGAGTAGAGGCTTGATATGGTTCCTGATCAGATTGGCTGGCTGTGAGGAGTGGAGGCTTGATATGGTTCCTGATCAGACTGGATAGCTGTGAGGAGTAGAGGCTTGATATGGTTCCTGATCAGACTGGATAGCTGTGAGGAGTAGAGGCTTGATATGGTTCCTGATCAGACTGGGTAGCTGTGAGGAGTAGAGGCTTGATATGGTTCCTGATCAGACTGGATAGCTGTGAGGAGTAGAGGCTTGATATGGTTCCTGATCAGACTGGATAGCTGTGAGGAGTAGAGGCTTGATATGGTTCCTGATCAGACTGGATAGCTGTGAGGACTAGAGGCTTGATATGGTTCCTGATCAGACTGGATAGCTGTGAGGACTAGAGGCTTGATATGGTTCCTGATCAGACTGGGTAGCTGTGAGGAGTAGAGGCTTGATATGGTTCCTGATCAGACTGGGTAGCTGTGAGGAGTAGAGGCTTGATCCATACGGCCCCTGATCATGATATGGTTCCTGATCAGACTGGGTAGCTGTGAGGACTAGAGGGGAGAAACGAGAGAAGAACAGGGGAGTCATGTTTTTGGAATAAAACCACCACCATGCAGTAACCAGGGCTGTTGACCACCCCCATGCAGTAACCATAGTAACCAGGGCTGTTGATTTTAGTTTCTGTGTGGTTGTTGTTTGTCATCTCTTGTCTGACTCAGCAGTGGATGTCTGTATTGATCTCTTGAAGAGGCTGGCCCTTTGGAGCATGTTCCCGGATCTGTTTGTGCTCTTGCCAACATTGTCATGGTAGTACAAACAGACCTGCTGGCTCCCAGACTAGTCTTTGTGTTTTAGTCATCATGTACACTAACCACGCCCACCCACTAACCCCCCACACCCACTAACCTCCCCCACCCACTAACCCCCCACCCACTAACCCCCCCACCCACTAACCCCCCCACACACTAACCCCCCACCCACTAACCCCCCACCCACTAACCCCACACCCACTAACCCCCCCCACCCACTAACCACCCCCACCCACTAACCCCCCCACCCACTAACCCCCCCCACACACTAACCCCCTCACCCACTAACCCCCCCCACCCACTAACCCCCCCACCCACTAACCCCCCCCACCCACTAACCCCCCCACCCACTAACCCCCCCACCCACTAACCCCCCCACCCACTAACCCCCTCACCCACTAACCCCCCCCACCCACTAACCCCCCCACCCACTAACCCCCCCACCCACTAACCCCCCCACCCACTAACCTCCACCACCCACTAACCTCCCCCACCCACTAACCCCACACCCACTAACCCCCCCACACACTAACCCCCCACCCACTAACCCCCCCACCCACTAACCCCCCCACCCACTAACCCCCCCACCCACTAACCTCCCCCACCCACTAACCCCCCCACCCACTAACCCCCCCACCCACTAAAGGCTACATTAGAGAGAACATCATAGCATTTGCTTCTTCAATAAAAAAGAAAACTAAAGATGAATTAAAATATATTGAAAAGGACATTAAATACTTGGAGAATCTGCATTCGGCTATCAAAGACCCTCTCACACTTCGCCAACTAGAGAATAAAAAAATTAGATACAAGACCTTGAAAACTCACTCCATAGAGCTTTTAAAAAAATAAAAAAAAGACATGTGAAATGGCTGGAAAATGACTGGCATGGCAAATAAAGAAAGAAACCGCAAAAAAAACACACACAAAAAAACAAAACCACGGATGGCAGTGTTACAGTAGACCCACTTCAAATTAATGAAACGTTTAGACTATTCTATGAAGACTTGTACACATCTAGTTTGCGATGTAACTCAGAGACTCTCTTAATGGCTTCCAGAAAGATATAAATCTACCAACTTTTGCCATAAGAACCAAAGCTACATTTAGATCAAGACATTACTATGGGTTCCCTGCAAAATGGAAAGGCAGCGGAATTAGATGGTTCTTCCTATACAATTCTACAGGCAATTCTCTGAGACCTTCTTTCTCCCTATGATCAAGGCCTGTCTGGAGAAATGCAGCTATTACTTTACTGAAAAAAATAAGATAAAGATCACACGTTGTGCTCCTCCCATAGACCGGTGTCGCTTTTAAATATTGATTATAAATTGATTGCTCAAAAATATTAACTCTGCGCCTAGAATCTGTGCTGCCCAATCTCATCCACAGACCAAACTGTTTTTGTGCAGTGTCATCTCTCCTCTGATAGTTTACATATATATTTTGACATTCTTTTTTCATTTTTAATGATCATAAGACCCCAAATGTTGTAGTCTCCCTTGATGCTGAAAAAAAAAAAACATTCAACAGAGTGGAATGTCTGTATTATCAAGGTTTAATTTTGGTCGAATATGTATCTCTTGGATTCAAATTCTTAGGAATTAATCTATGGCAGTTGTTAAAACGAACATCCTGTACTCAGCCCCCCTTCCTGTTGTGCAGGAGTTTTTGCTTTGGTCATAGAACCCCTTGCCACCATGATTAGATCACATGACCAAATGAAAGGAATTACAATTGGAAAAGAGTACCATGTTATATCATTGTATGCGGATGAAGTCTTGCTCTATCTCCTAGACCCCTCATACTCAAATCCATTCCTCCTGTCATTGCTTGAAGAGTTTGTTAAACTGTCTGGTTATAAAGTCAATACCTACTTTACAGAACAGCTGCCTCCGGGTAAGACAAGGGGCGGTGGTCTGTGTCTATTTGTCAATAACAGCTGGTGTGCGAAATCAAATACTAAGGAAGTCTCAAGGTTTTGCTCGCCTGAGGTAGAGTATCTCATGATAAGCTGTAGACCACACTATTTACCAAGAGAGTTTTCATCTATATTTTTCGTAGCTGTTTGTTTACCACCACAAACCGATGCTGGCACTAAGACCGCACTCAACGAGCTGTATAAAGCCTTAGGCAAACAGGAAAACACTCATCCAGAGGCAGCGCTCCTAGTGGCCGGGGACTTTAATGCAGGGAAACTTAAATCCGTTCTGCCTCATTTCTACCAGCATGTTAAATGTGCAACAAGACGAATAAAACTCTAGACCACCTTTACTCCACACACAAAGGGAAGCTCAAAGCTCTCCCTCGCCCTCCATTTGGCAAATCGGACCATAATTCTATCCTCCTGATTGCTGCTTACAAGCAAAAACTAAAGCAGGAAGTACCAGTGACTAACTTAATACGGAAGTTGTCAAATACAGGACTGTTTTGCTAGCACACACTGGAACATGTTCCGGGACTCATCAGTCACTGGCTTCATCAATAAGTGCATTGATGACATTGTCCCCACAGTGACCGTACATACATACCCCAACCAGAAGTCATGGATTACAGGAAACTTCCGCACTGAGCTAAAGGGTAGAGCTGCCACTTTCAAGGAGCAGGACTCTAACCTGGACGCTTATAAGAAATCCCACTATGCCCTCCGTCGAACCATCAAACAGGCAAAGCGTCAATACAGGACTACGATTGAATCCTACTACACCGGCTCCGATGCTCGTCGGATGTGGCAGGGCTTGCAAACTATTACGGACTACAAAGGGAAGCTCAGCCGCGAGCTGCCCAGTGACACAAGCCTACCAGACGAGCTAAATTACTTCTATGCGTGCTTCGAGGCAAGCAACACTGAAACATGCATGAGATCACCAGCTGTTCCAAACGACTGTGTGATCACTCTCTCCGTAGCTGATGTGAGCAAGACCTTTAACATTCACAAGGCCGCAAGGCCAGACGGATTACCAGGACGTGTACTCCGAGCATGCACTGACCACCTGGCAAGTGTCTTTCCTGACATTTTCAACCTGTCCCTGGCCAAGTCTGTAATACCTACATGTTTCAAGCAGACCACCATAGTCCCTGTTCCCAAGAACACTAAGATAACCTGCCTAAATGACTACTGACCCGTAGCACTCACATCTGTAGCCATGAAGTGCTTTGAAAGGCTGGTTATTGCTCACATCAAAAACTTCATCCCGGAAACCCTAGACCCACTCCAATTTGCATACCGCCCCAACAGATCCACAGATGACTCAATCTCTATTGCACTCAACATTGCCCTTTCCCACCTGGACAAAAGGAACACCTACGTGAGAATGCTGTTCATTGACTACAGCTCAGCATTCAACACCATAGTGCCCTCAAAGCTCATCACTAAGTTAAGGACCCTGGGACTAAACACCTCCCTCTGCAACTGGATCCTGGACTTCCTGACGGGCAGCCCCCAGGTGGTAAGGGTAGGCAACAACACATCTGCCACGCTGATCCTCAACACGGGGGCCCCTCAGGGTGCGTGCTTAGTCCCCTCCTGTACTCCCTGTTCACCCATGACTGCGTGGCCAAGCACGACTCCAACACCATCATTAAGTTTGCCGACGACACAACAGTGGTAGGCCTGATCACCGACAATGATGAGACAGCCTATAGGGAGGAGGTCAGAGACCTGGCAGTGTGGAGCCAGGACAACAACCTCTCCCTCAACGTGATCAAGACAAAGGAGATGATTGTGGACTACAGGAAAAAGAGGACTGAGCACGCCCCCATTCTCATCGACGGGGCTGTAGTGGAACAGGTTGAGAGCTTCAAGTTCCTTGGTGTCCACATCACCAACAAACTATCATGGTCCAAACACACCAAGACAGTCGTGAAGAGGGCACGACAAAGCCTATTCCCCCTCAGGAGACTGAAAAGATTTGGCATGGGTCCTCAGATCCTCAAAAAGTTATACAGCTGCACCATCGAGAGCATCCTTACTGGTTGCATCACCGCCTGGTATGGCAACTGCTCTGCCTCCGACCACAAGGCGCTACAGAGGGTAGTGCGTACGGCCCAGTACATCACTGGGGCCAAGCTTCCTGCCATCCAGGACCTCTATACCAGGTAGTGTCAGAGGAAGGCCCTAAAAATTGCCAAAGACTCCAGCCACCCTAGTCAAAGACTGTTCTCTCTGCTACCGCACAGCAAGCGGTACCAGAGCGCCAAGTCTTGGTCTAAAAGGCTTCTTAACAGCCCCCACCCCCTTTTTAATGCTGCAGCTACTCGCTGTTTATTATCTATGTATAGTCACTTTACCCCTACCTACATGTACAAATTACCTCAATTACCTGGACTAACCTGTACCCCAGCCCATTGACTCGGTACCGGTACCCACTGTATATAGCCTCATTATTGTTATTTTATTGTTGCTCTTTCATTTTTTACTTTAGTTTATTTAGTAAATATTTTTCTTAACTCTTCATTTTCTTTAAACTGCATTGTTGGTTAAGGGCTTGTAAGTAAGCATTTCACGATAAGGTCTACACCTGTTGTATTCGGCGCATTTGACTTGATATCTACCTTTAACCCCAAACCTTTACAAGACCAATTCAAATGGAAATAGTCCTTGAAGAATTGAAGTACTTAGGAATCACCCAGTAATGTATATGATTTGTAAAACTTGAACAACATTCCAGTTATTGAAAAGGTTACTTCCTATTTCTCTTATGGGCAGAGTTAATGTCATCAAAATGTCAATATTATCAACATTTTAAAAATTGTTTCAGAATCTTCCAATTTTACACCCTCTGCATTTTTTCAAAATGATGCAGAGCCTCTTCTCCTCATTTATTTTGCTCGCATATGGAGAAATCCCTTCTTTCATCAGATAGTCTCCCTACTTTAACACAATGGATAAATTAAATATCTAGCTACATCCCTTTGGACAACATTTTCTATAACATCAAAGGCAGACCACATGATTTCCATAATATCATCAATTTCATGGCAATAAGAGCAAATAAATACATTTACATTGTAGTCATTTAGCAGACGCTCTTATCCAGAGCGACTTACAGTTAGTGAGTGACATTAATTAAAATATTTCTGTTGATGGTTGTGTTTTTGTGTGTGTTGTTTGTCTGATTGTATGCATTGCTGTAGCTGTATTGGTGCTGTACCTGTATTGGTGCTGTACCTGTATTGGTGCTGTACCTGTATTGGTGCTGTACCTGTGTTGGTGCTGTACCTGTATTGGTGCTGTACCTGTATTGGTACTGTACCTGTATTGGTGCTGTACCTGTATTGGTGCTGTACCTGTGTTGGTGCTGTACCTGTATTGGTGCTGTACCTGTATTGGTGCTGTACCTGTATTGGTGCTGTACCTGTGTTGGTGCTGTATCTGTGAGCAACACATTGGGAGGGGGGGAATGAAAAATGTGTAATATCATGCATTGTGATGAAATTGTACTTACACATGCTAATAAATACATAAAATAATAATTATAATAATAATGCACTGTAAACTCCAAGTCGTTTTTAACTTAAATACTTAAGTAAGTTGAACTCAAAGTCAATGAAAAGTCATTATTAGTTAAAAAGTTTATTTGGTACTGACTCAAAACTAAATGAGAAGTCACCCGACTGAGTTCCCAAAAAATAACATATATTTCTTTTATTGACCCTAGGGCCTTCAAAAGGGGGCCGCGAGTTGCCCATCCCTGCCCTACAGAGTCACAGTGACTCAATCGGTTTGAGTAGTGACTACAAAATCACTAACTGTACTCAGATATATTAAGTGCAACAGGTTTTCATTGTTTTATCTCACTCAGTCCTGCACGTTTGAGCTCAGAGCCTAAGATGTTCACTGTACCCTGCAATCACACCTGCAACCCTGTACATGTGACTATTAAACACTCTGAATCTGAACCTCAACAGCTTACTAATGACAGCGCATTAGGTTTTACAGCGTAGGCCAATGTGAATGTTATGTTGCTCAAGGTCAGCGGACATTAGTCAGGCTCATGGTCTCGTTATAGGTGGCCCCGCGACTTCAGGATCAGCGTCACCCTCAGCCTCATTAGGCTGCTGATTACACTTACTTATTGCACTTTAATTCAATTTAACAAATGATTACTTATCGGGCCAAAGGGTTCGGGTTAGGTTCTGCTGTGAGAGACCTGGGTGCAGATCCCTCCCCGTGACAAGGGCAGGGACAGTTTGTTCTGTTGTGGATTTTATTCTTTATTTTATTTTATTTTATTTTCTATAATATTATTATTATTATTATTATTATTATTATTATTATTATCACTACATTGTTGGGAAAGAGCTCTCAAGGTAAGCATTTCACGGTCCTGTTTTACACCTGTTGTAACCCTGTGCACGTGGCAAATAAACGTAGGAAACTTGGACACAAGATAGTAATCCTACGCAATCCGTTTGAAATAGGAGACTGGGCTGACTCAATGTCAAAGTGACTCAGTGACAATCACACAACATCCTCACTCATTGTTTAACTTTTCAACACGGACAAATGTGGAGGAAACAAACCAGAAAGGAATGAGGTCTACTGCAACTTCAATCATTCAATCGCCTGTAGCTCATTGCCTCGTACATGTGTACATCTAGCGCCATCATGCGTCCATTTCCAAAACGTCACACTCACCGGAGCGGAACGAAGATAGCCTCGACCTGTGTTCCTACACGGACTGTTTTGGTCGTCGCACGAGTTAAATGTACCTTGAACTTCCAGAGTTGACTTTCTCCATTTATTCAGGTTAAACTATTTTAATTACAATGTCTAATATCTCCAATTTATCCCGCGTCGTCCACTCATCGGGGGTCCAACGGCTGACAAATGGGTTTTGCTTGAAAACACCCTTGTTTGCTTACAACGGGGCGAGATTTCTGCACTCGGGCTACCCGTCCAACAAAACTACCAGCAACAGAAGTTTCCCAAGGCATCGCTTCGAGTGCGCCACACATTACACCTCTTCAGCTAAGGACACAGTTAGGATAGGATGCGCGTCGGGGTTTTGGGGAGATACCTCGGCGTCAGGTAAGACCAGGCTAGATGGTTGTAATTGGCTAGTCACATGACCTGTTCTCTAGTCTAGCCAACAAGGACAAGGTTCATTCGTCTTGACCTCAGTGACTCTAGGTGAACGTCACAAATTGCACCCTATTCGTATGTAGTGCACTAGTTTTGACCAAGACCCATAGCGTTCTGGTCAAAACTAGTGCCCTAGTTATGTAGGGAATAGGGTGTCATTTGGGACAAATACCTAGTACAGAATAAGCTCTTATATTCATGTGTTATGTCCGTTTATAACAACGTTAACTATCTATCTACAAACATTATCTATCAATGGATATGATTATGGATAGCTTGGATCAATGGATTCACTTTTAGCAGACAAAGTATTGTCTGGATACTCTTGACCAGGTTATAAACTCTTCTCGCTCTCGCTCTCTCTCAGTCCCCCAGCTGATCTACAGTGGGAAGATAGACTATCTGGTGTTTGACTACCTCAGTGAGATCACCATGTCTCTCCTCGCTGCGGCCAAGACCAAGATGCCTGTGAGCTCATCACCTATCAATAATCAATCATTAGTTTTCTTGTCAATTACCTTTCGAGTCCGACCTATTCATCAATAGCCTATCAATATTAGTTATCTAATCAATCAGTTTCTTCTTCTTTCAGAATATGGGCTATGCCCCTGACTTCGTCCAAGTAGCCATAGCTCCCTTTATCCACGACATCCATAAGAAAGGTAAGACCAGACATCATGTTGACCTTAAACATCAACATATTACTAGACATCATGTTGACCTTAGACATCAACATATTACCATATCTGGCATCATGTTGACCTTACACATCAACATATTACTCTATCTGGCATCATGTTGACCTTAGACATCAACATATCATATTACTAGACATCATGTTGACCTTAGACATCAACATATTACAATATCTGGCATCATGTTGACCTTACACATCAACATATTACTAGACATCATGTTGACCTTAGACATCAACATATTACTAGACATCATGTTGACCTTAAACATCAACATATTACTAGACATCATGTTGACCTTAAACATCAACATATTACTCTATCTGACATCATGTTGACCTTACACATCAACATATTACTAGACATCATGTTGACCTTACACATCAACATATTACTAGACATCATGTTGACCTTACACATCAACATATTACTATATCTGGCATCATGTTGACCTTACACATCAACATATCATATTACTAGACATCATGTTGACCTTACACATCAACATATTACTAGACATCATGTTGACCTTAGACATCAACATATTACCATATCTGGCATCATGTTGACCTTACACATCAACATATTACTATATCTGGCATCATGTTGACCTTACACATCAACATATTACTAGACATCATGTTGACCTTAGACATCAACATATTACTAGACATCATGTTGACCTTAAACATCAACATATTACTAGACATCATGTTGACCTTACACATCAACATATTACTATATCTGGCATCATGTTGACCTTACACATCAACATATCATATTACTAGACATCATGTTGACCTTACACATCAACATATTACTAGACATCATGTTGACCTTAGACATCAACATATTACCATATCTGGCATCATGTTGAACTTACACATCAACATATTACTATATCTGGCATCATGTTGACCTTACACATCAACATATTACTAGACATCATGTTGACCTTAGACATCAACATATTACTAGACATCATGTTGACCTTAAACATCAACATATTACTAGACATCATGTTGACCTTACACATCAACATATTACTATATCTGGCATCATGTTGACCTTACACATCAACATATCATATTACTAGACATGTTGACCTTAGACATCAACATATTACTAGATATCATGTTGACCTTAGACATCAACATATTACTATATCTGGCATCATGTTGACCTTACACATCAACATATTACTAGACATCATGTTGACCTTACACATCAACATATTACTAGACATCATGTTGACCTTAGACATCAACATATTACTAGACATCATGTTGACCTTACACATCAACATATTACCATATCTGGCATCATGTTGACCTTACACATCAACATATTACTAGACATTATTAGACATCATCTGGCATCATGTTGACCTTTCACATCAACGTATTACTAGACATCATGTTGACCTTACACATCAACATATTACTAGACATCATGTTGACCTTAGACATCAACATATTACTCTATCTGGCATCATGTTGACCTTACACATCAACATATTACTATATCTGGCATCATGTTGACCTTACACATCAACATATTACTAGACATCATGTTGACCTTAGACATCAACATATTACTAGACATCATGTTGACCTTACACATCAACATATTACTATATCTGGCATCATGTTGACCTTACACATCAACATATCATATTACTAGACATCATGTTGACCTTACACATCAACATATTACTAGACATCATGTTGACCTTACACATCAACATATTACTAGACATCATGTTGACCTTACACATCAACATATTACTAGACATCATGTTGACCTTAGACATCAACATATTACTATATCTGACATCATGTTGACCTTACATATCAACATATTACTAGACATCATGTTGACCTTAAACATCAACATATTACTAGACATCATGTTGACCTTAAACATCAACATATTACTAGACATCATGTTGACCTTACACATCAACATATTACTATATCTGGCATCATGTTGACCTTAGACATAAACATATTACTAGACATCATGTTGACCTTACACATCAACATATTACTATATCTGGCATCATGTTGACCTTACACATCAACATATTACTAGACATTATTAGACATCATCTGGCATCATTTTGACCTTTCACATCAACGTATTACTAGACATCATGTTGACCTTACACATCAACATATCATATTACTAGACATCATGTTGACCTTACACATCAACATATTACTAGACATCATGTTGACCTTAAACATCAACATATTACTAGACATCATGTTGACCTTAGAAATCAACATATTACCATATCTGGCATCATGTTGACCTTACACATCAACATATTACTATATCTGGCATCATGTTGACCTTACACATCAACATATTACTAGACATCATGTTGACCTTACACATCAACATATTACTAGACATCATGTTGACCTTACACATCAACAGATTACTAGACATCATGTTGACCTTAGACATCAACATATTACCATATCTGGCATCATGTTGACCTTACACATCAACATATTACTCTATCTGGCATCATGTTGACCTTAGACATCAACATATTACTAGACATCATGTTGACCTTACACATCAACATATTACTATATCTGGCATCATGTTGACCTTACACATCAACATATTACTAGACATCATGTTGACCTTATACATCAACATATTACTAGACATCATGTTGACCTTAGACATCAACATATTACTAGACATCATGTTGACCTTAGACATCAACATATTACTAGACATCATGTTGACCTTACACATCAACATATTACTATATCTGGCATCATGTTGACCTTACACATCAACATATCATATTACTAGACATCATGTTGACCTTAGACATCAACATATTACTAGACATCATGTTGACCTTAGACATCAACATATTACTATATCTGGCATCATGTTGACCTTACACATCAACATATCATATTACTAGACATCATGTTGACCTTACACATCAACATATTACTAGACATCATGTTGACCTTAGACATCAACATATTACTAGACATCATGTTGACCTTAGACATCAACATATTACTATATCTGGCATCATGTTGACCTTACACATCAACATATCATATTACTAGACATCATGTTGACCTTACACATCAACATATTACTATATCTGGCATCATGTTGACCTTACACATCAACATATTACTATATCTGGCATCATGTTGACCTTAGACATCAACATATTACTAGACATCATGTTGACCTTAGACATCAACATATTACTATATCTGGCATCATGTTGACCTTACACATCAACATATTACTAGACATCATGTTGACCTTAGACATCAACATATTACTAGACATCATGTTGACCTTAGACATCAACATATTACTATATCTGGCATCATGTTGACCTTACACATCAACATATCATATTACTAGACATCATGTTGACCTTACACATCAACATATTACTATATCTGGCATCATGTTGACCTTACACATCAACATATTACTATATCTGGCATCATGTTGACCTTACACATCAACATATTACTAGACAAAATGTTGACCTTACACATCAACATATTACTAGACATCATGTTGACCTTACACATCAACATATTACTAGACATCATGTTGACCTTAGACATCAACATATTACTAGACATCATGTTGACCTTACACATCAACATATTACCATATCTGGCATCATGTTGACCTTACACATCAACATATTACTAGACATTATTAGACATCATCTGGCATCATGTTGACCTTTCACATCAACGTATTACTAGACATCATGTTGACCTTACTCATCAACATATTACTAGACATCATGTTGACCTTAGACATCAACATATTACTCTATCTGGCATCATGTTGACCTTACACATCAACATATTACTATATCTGGCATCATGTTGACCTTACACATCAACATATTACTATATCTGGCATCATGTTGACCTTACACATCAACATATTACTAGACATCATGTTGACCTTAGACATCAACATATTACTAGACATCATGTTGACCTTACACATCAACATATTACTAGACATCATGTTGACCTTACACATCAACATATTACTATATCTGGCATCATGTTGACCTTACACATCAACATATCATATTACTAGACATCATGTTGACCTTACACATCAACATATTACTAGACATCATGTTGACCTTAGACATCAACATATTACTAGACATCATGTTGACCTTAGACATCAACATATTACTAGACATCATGTTGACCTTACACATCAACATATTACTAGACATCATGTTGACCTTACACATCAACATATTACTATGTCTGGCATCATGTTGACCTTACACATCAACATATTACTAGACATGTTGACCTTAAACATCAACATATTACTATATCTGGCATCATGTTGACCTTACATATCAACATATTACTAGACATCATGTTGACCTTAAACATCAACATATTACTAGACATCATGTTGACCTTAAACATCAACATATTACTAGACATCATGTTGACCTTACACATCAACATATTACTATATCTGGCATCATGTTGACCTTAGACATAAACATATTACTAGACATCATGTTGACCTTACACATAAACATATTACTATATCTGGCATCATGTTGACCTTACACATCAACATATTACTAGACATTATTAGACATCATCTGGCATCATGTTGACCTTTCACATCAACGTATTACTAGACATCATGTTGACCTTACACGTCAACATATCATATTACTAGACATCATGTTGACCTTACACATCAACATATTACTAGACATCATGTTGACCTTACACATCAACATATTACTATATCTGGCATCATGTTGAGCTTACACATCAAAATATTCCTAGACATCATGTTGACCTTACACATCAACATAGTACTAGACATCATGTTGACCTTACACATCAACATATTACTATATCTGGCATCATGTTGACCTTACATATCAACATATTACTATATCTGGCATCATGTTGACCTTACACATCAACATATTACTAGACATTATTAGACATCATCTGGCATCATTTTGACCTTTCACATCAACGTATTACTAGACATCATGTTGACCTTACACATCAACATATCATATTACTAGACATCATGTTGACCTTACACATCAACATATTACTAGACATCATGTTGACCTTAAACATCAACATATTACTAGACATCATGTTGACCTTAGACATCAACATATTACCATATCTGGCATCATGTTGACCTTACACATCAACATATTACTATATCTGGCATCATGTTGACCTTACACATCAACATATTACTAGACATCATGTTGACCTTACACATCAACATATTACTAGACATCATGTTGACCTTACACATCAACAGATTACTAGACATCATGTTGACCTTAGACATCAACATATTACCATATCTGGCATCATGTTGACCTTACACATCAACATATTACTCTATCTGGCATCATGTTGACCTTAGACATCAACATATTACTAGACATCATGTTGACCTTAGACATCAACATATTACTAGACATCATGTTGACCTTACACATCAACATATTACTATATCTGGCATCATGTTGACCTTACACATCAACATATTACTAGACATCATGTTGACCTTATACATCAACATATTACTAGACATCATGTTGACCTTAGACATCAACATATTACTAGACATCATGTTGACCTTAGACATCAACATATTACTAGACATCATGTTGACCTTACACATCAACATATTACTATATCTGGCATCATGTTGACCTTACACATCAACATATCATATTACTAGACATCATGTTGACCTTAGACATCAACATATTACTAGACATCATGTTGACCTTAGACATCAACATATTACTATATCTGGCATCATGTTGACCTTACACATCAACATATCATATTACTAGACATCATGTTGACCTTACACATCAACATATTACTAGACATCATGTTGACCTTAGACATCAACATATTACTAGACATCATGTTGACCTTAGACATCAACATATTACTATATCTGGCATCATGTTGACCTTACACATCAACATATCATATTACTAGACATCATGTTGACCTTACACATCAACATATTACTATATCTGGCATCATGTTGACCTTACACATCAACATATTACTATATCTGGCATCATGTTGACCTTAGACATCAACATATTACTAGACATCATGTTGACCTTAGACATCAACATATTACTATATCTGGCATCATGTTGACCTTACACATCAACATATTACTAGACATCATGTTGACCTTAGACATCAACATATTACTAGACATCATGTTGACCTTAGACATCAACATATTACTATATCTGGCATCATGTTGACCTTACACATCAACATATCATATTACTAGACATCATGTTGACCTTACACATAAACATATTACTATATCTGGCATCATGTTGACCTTACACATCAACATATTACTATATCTGGCATCATGTTGACCTTACACATCAACATATTACTAGACAAAATGTTGACCTTACACATCAACATATTACTAGACATCATGTTGACCTTACACATCAACATATTACTAGACATCATGTTGACCTTAGACATCAACATATTACTAGACATCATGTTGACCTTACACATCAACATATTACCATATCTGGCATCATGTTGACCTTACACATCAACATATTACTAGACATTATTAGACATCATCTGGCATCATGTTGCCCTTTCACATCAACATATTACTAGACATCATGTTGACCTTACACATCAACATATTACTAGACATCATGTTGACCTTAGACATCAACATATTACTCTATCTGGCATCATGTTGACCTTACACATCAACATATTACTATATCTGGCATCATGTTGACCTTACACATCAACATATTACTATATCTGGCATCATGTTGACCTTACACATCAACATATTACTAGACATCATGTTGACCTTAGACATCAACATATTACTAGACATCATGTTGACCTTACACATCAACATATTACTAGACATCATGTTGACCTTACACATCAACATATTACTATATCTGGCATCATGTTGACCTTACACATCAACATATCATATTACTAGACATCATGTTGACCTTACACATCAACATATTACTAGACATCATGTTGACCTTAGACATCAACATATTACTAGACATCATGTTGACCTTAGACATCAACATATTACTAGACATCATGTTGACCTTACACATCAACATATTACTAGACATCATGTTGACCTTACACATCAACATATTACTATGTCTGGCATCATGTTGACCTTACACATCAACATATTACTAGACATGTTGACCTTAAACATCAACATATTACTATATCTGGCATCATGTTGACCTTACATATCAACATATTACTAGACATCATGTTGACCTTAAACATCAACATATTACTAGACATCATGTTGACCTTAAACATCAACATATTACTAGACATCATGTTGACCTTACACATCAACATATTACTATATCTGGCATCATGTTGACCTTAGACATAAACATATTACTAGACATCATGTTGACCTTACACATCAACATATTACTATATCTGGCATCATGTTGACCTTACACATCAACATATTACTAGACATTATTAGACATCATCTGGCATCATGTTGACCTTTCACATCAACGTATTACTAGACATCATGTTGACCTTACACGTCAACATATCATATTACTAGACATCATGTTGACCTTACACATCAACATATTACTAGACATCATGTTGACCGTACACATCAACATATTACTATATCTGGCATCATGTTGAGCTTACACATCAAAATATTCCTAGACATCATGTTGACCTTACACATCAACATAGTACTAGACATCATGTTGACCTTACACATCAACATATTACTATATCTGGCATCATGTTGACCTTACATATCAACATATTACTATATCTGGCATCATGTTGGCCTTACACGTCAACATATTACTAGACATTATTAGACATCATCTGGCATCATTTTGACCTTTCACATCAACGTATTACTAGACATCATGTTGACCTTACACATCAACATATCATATTACTAGACATCATGTTGACCTTAGACATCAACATATTACTAGACATCATGTTGACCTTAAACATCAACATATTACTAGACATCATGTTGACCTTACACATCAACAGATTGCTAGACATCATGTTGACCTTAGACATCAACATATTACCATATCTGGCATCATGTTGACCTTACACATCAACATATTACTATATCTGGCATCATGTTGACCTTACACATCAACATATTACTAGACATCATGTTGACCTTACACATCAACATATTACTAGACATCATGTTGACCTTACACATCAACAGATTGCTAGACATCATGTTGACCTTAGACATCAACATATTACCATATCTGGCATCATGTTGACCTTACACATCAACATATTACTCTATCTGGCATCATGTTGACCTTAGACATCAACATATTACTAGACATCATGTTGACCTTAGACATCAACATATTACTAGACATCATGTTGACCTTACACATCAACATATTACTATATCTGGCATCATGTTGACCTTACACATCAACATATTACTAGACATCATGTTGACCTTATACATCAACATATTACTAGACATCATGTTGACCTTAGACATCAACATATTACTAGACATCATGTTGACCTTAGACATCAACATATTACTAGACATCATGTTGACCTTACACATCAACATATTACTATATCTGGCATCATGTTGACCTTACACATCAACATATCATATTACTAGACATCATGTTGACCTTAGACATCAACATATTACTAGACATCATGTTGACCTTAGACATCAACATATTACTATATCTGGCATCATGTTGACCTTACACATCAACATATCATATTACTAGACATCATGTTGACCTTACACATCAACATATTACTAGACATCATGTTGACCTTAGACATCAACATATTACTAGACATCATGTTGACCTTACACATCAACATATTACTATATCTGGCATCATGTTGACCTTACACATCAACATATCATATTACTAGACATCATGTTGACCTTACACATCAACATATTACTATATCTGGCATCATGTTGACCTTACACATCAACATATTACTATATCTGGCATCATGTTGACCTTAGACATCAACATATTACTAGACATCATGTTGACCTTAGACATCAACATATTACTATATCTGGCATCATGTTGACCTTACACATCAACATATTACTAGACATCATGTTGACCTTAGACATCAACATATTACTAGACATCATGTTGACCTTAGACATCAACATATTACTATATCTGGCATCATGTTGACCTTACACATCAACATATCATATTACTAGACATCATGTTGACCTTACACATAAACATATTACTATATCTGGCATCATGTTGACCTTACACATCAACATATTACTATATCTGGCATCATGTTGACCTTACACATCAACATATTACTAGACAAAATGTTGACCTTACACATCAACATATTACTAGACATCATGTTGACCTTACACATCAACATATTACTAGACATCATGTTGACCTTAGACATCAACATATTACTCTATCTGGCATCATGTTGACCTTACACATCAACGTATTACTAGACATCATGTTGACCTTACACATCAACATATTACTAGACATCATGTTGACCTTAGACATCAACATATTACTCTATCTGGCATCATGTTGACCTTACACATCAACATATTACTATATCTGGCATCATGTTGACCTTACACATCAACATATTACTATATCTGGCATCATGTTGACCTTACACATCAACATATTACTAGACATCATGTTGACCTTAGACATCAACATATTACTAGACATCATGTTGACCTTACACATCAACATATTACTAGACATCATGTTGACCTTACACATCAACATATTACTAGACATCATGTTGACCTTAGACATCAACATATTACTAGACATCATGTTGACCTTACACATCAACATATTACTAGACATCATGTTGACCTTACACATCAACATATTACTATATCTGGCATCATGTTGACCTTACACATCAACATATTACTAGACATGTTGACCTTAAACATCAACATATTACTATATCTGGCATCATGTTGACCTTACATATCAACATATTACTAGACATCATGTTGACCTTAAACATCAACATATTACTAGACATCATGTTGACCTTAAACATCAACATATTACTAGACATCATGTTGACCTTACACATCAACATATTACTATATCTGGCATCATGTTGACCTTACACATCAACATATTACTAGACATTATTAGACATCATCTGGCATCATGTTGACCTTTCACATCAACGTATTACTAGACATCATGTTGACCTTACACATCAACATATCATATTACTAGACATCATGTTGACCTTACACATCAACATATTACTAGACCTCATGTTGACCTTACACATCAACATATTACTATATCTGGCATTATGTTGACCTTACACATCAAAATATTACTAGACATCATGTTGACCTTACACATCAACGTATTACTATATCTGGCATCATGTTGACCTTACATATCAACATATTACTATATCTGGCATCATGTTGACCTTACACATCAACATATTACTAGACATCATGTTGACCTTAAACATCAACATATTACTAGACATTACTAGACATCATCTGGCATCATGTTGACCTTACACATCAACATATCATATTACTAGACATCATGTTGACCTTTCACATCAACGTATTACTAGACATCATGTTGACCTTACACATCAACATATTACTATATCTGGCATCATGTTGACCTTACACATCAACATATCATATTACTAGACATCATGTTGACCTTACACATCAACATATTACTAGAAATCATGTTGACCTTACACATCAACATATTACTATATCTGGCATCATGTTGACCTTACATATCAACATATTACTAGACATCATGTTGACCTTACACATCAACATATTACTAGACATCATGTTGACCTTACACATCAACATAGTACTAGACATCATGTTGATCTTACACATCAACATATTACTATATCTGGCATCATGTTGACCTTACATATCAACATATTACTATATCTGGCATTATGTTGACCTTACACATCAACATATTACTAGACATCATGTTGACCTTACACATCAACATATTACTAGACATCATGTTGACCTTACACATCAACAGATTACTAGACATCATGTTGACCTTAGACATCAACATATTACCTTATCTGGCATCATGTTGACCTTACACATCAACATATTACTCTATCTGGCATCATGTTGACCTTAGACATCAACATATTACTAGACATCATGTTGACCTTAGACATCAACATATTACTAGACATCATGTTGACCTTACACATCAACATATTACTATATCTGGCATCATGTTGACCTTACACATCAACATATTACTAGACATCATGTTGACCTTATACATCAACATATTACTAGACATCATGTTGACCTTAGACATCAACATATTACTAGACATCATGTTGACCTTAGACATCAACATATTACTAGACATCATGTTGACCTTACACATCAACATATTACTATATCTGGCATCATGTTGACCTTACACATCAACATATCATATTACTAGACATCATGTTGACCTTAGACATCAACATATTACTAGACATCATGTTGACCTTAGACATCAACATATTACTATATCTGGCATCATGTTGACCTTACACATCAACATATCATATTACTAGACATCATGTTGACCTTACACATCAACATATTACTAGACATCATGTTGACCTTAGACATCAACATATTACTAGACATCATGTTGACCTTACACATCAACATATTACTATATCTGGCATCATGTTGACCTTACACATCAACATATCATATTACTAGACATCATGTTGACCTTACACATCAACATATTACTATATCTGGCATCATGTTGACCTTACACATCAACATATTACTATATCTGGCATCATGTTGACCTTAGACATCAACATATTACTAGACATCATGTTGACCTTAGACATCAACATATTACTATATCTGGCATCATGTTGACCTTACACATCAACATATTACTAGACATCATGTTGACCTTAGACATCAACATATTACTAGACATCATGTTGACCTTAGACATCAACATATTACTATATCTGGCATCATGTTGACCTTACACATCAACATATCATATTACTAGACATCATGTTGACCTTACACATAAACATATTACTATATCTGGCATCATGTTGACCTTACACATCAACATATTACTATATCTGGCATCATGTTGACCTTACACATCAACATATTACTAGACAAAATGTTGACCTTACACATCAACATATTACTAGACATCATGTTGACCTTACACATCAACATATTACTAGACATCATGTTGACCTTAGACATCAACATATTACTAGACATCATGTTGACCTTACACATCAACATATTACCATATCTGGCATCATGTTGACCTTACACATCAACATATTACTAGACATTATTAGACATCATCTGGCATCATGTTGACCTTTCACATCAACGTATTACTAGACATCATGTTGACCTTAGACATCAACATATTACTCTATCTGGCATCATGTTGACCTTACACATCAACATATTACTATATCTGGCATCATGTTGACCTTACACATCAACATATTACTATATCTGGCATCATGTTGACCTTACACATCAACATATTACTAGACATCATGTTGACCTTAGACATCAACATATTACTAGACATCATGTTGACCTTACACATCAACATATTACTAGACATCATGTTGACCTTACACATCAACATATTACTAGACATCATGTTGACCTTAGACATCAACATATTACTAGACATCATGTTGACCTTACACATCAACATATTACTAGACATCATGTTGACCTTACACATCAACATATTACTATATCTGGCATCATGTTGACCTTACACATCAACATATTACTAGACATGTTGACCTTAAACATCAACATATTACTATATCTGGCATCATGTTGACCTTACATATCAACATATTACTAGACATCATGTTGACCTTAAACATCAACATATTACTAGACATCATGTTGACCTTAAACATCAACATATTACTAGACATCATGTTGACCTTACACATCAACATATTACTATATCTGGCATCATGTTGACCTTACACATCAACATATTACTAGACATTATTAGACATCATCTGGCATCATGTTGACCTTTCACATCAACGTATTACTAGACATCATGTTGACCTTACACATCAACATATTACTATATCTGGCATTATGTTGACCTTACACATCAAAATATTACTAGACATCATGTTGACCTTACACATCAACGTATTACTATATCTGGCATCATGTTGACCTTACATATCAACATATTACTATATCTGGCATCATGTTGACCTTACACATCAACATATTACTAGACATCATGTTGACCTTAAACATCAACATATTACTAGACATTACTAGACATCATCTGGCATCATGTTGACCTTACACATCAACATATCATATTACTAGACATCATGTTGACCTTTCACATCAACGTATTACTAG
>NW_028156810.1:40000-43714 GCF_964263955.1 Coregonus lavaretus
TCTCCTCTCCTCTCCTCTCCTCCTCCCTCCTTTCCTTTCCTCTCCTCCTCCCTCCTTTCCTCTCCTCCCCTCCTCCCTCCTCTCATCTCCTCTCCTCTTCTCCTCTTCCCACCTTTCCTGTCCTCCAGAAAGATAGTCTGTCTGAGGTGAGAATGGCTGATGGGGTGAGCAGGTCAAAGCTGCCTAAAACCGTCCACAGTATGAATGCCTACCTGGGGTAAGTCTGGGATCAATAGAAATACAACAATACAATACTCAACTATTATATACAATACTGAACTATTATTTACTGTTAGAACAATGCAATACTGAACTATTATATACTGTTAGATCAATACAATACTGAACTATTATATACTGTTAGATCAATACAATACTGAACTATTATATACTTTAGAACAATACAATACTGAACTATTATATACTGTTAGAGCAATACAATACTGAACTGTTATACAGTGGGGAAGAAAAGTATTTAGTCAGCCACCAATTGTGCAAGTTCTCCCCTTAAAAAGATGAGAGAGCCTGTAATTTTCATCATAGGTACACGTCAACTATGACAGACAAATTAAGAAGAAAGAAAATCCAGAAAATCACATTGTAGGATTTTTAATGAATTTATTTGCAAATTATGGTGGAAAATAAGTATTTGGTCACCTACAAACAAGCAAGATTTCTGGCTCTCACAGACCTGTAACTTCTTCTTTAAGAGGCTCCTCTGTCCTCCACTCGTTACCTGTATTAATGGCACCTGTTTGAACTTGTTATCAGTATAAAAGACACCTGTCCACAACCTCAAACAGTCACACTCCAAAATCCACTATGGCCAAGACCAAAGAGCTGTCAAAGGACACCAGAAACAAAATTGTAGACCTGCACCAGGCTGGGAAGACTGAATCTGCAATAGGTAAGCAGCTTGGTTTGAAGAAATCAACTGTGGGAGCAATTAATAGGAAATGGAAGATATACAAGACCACTGATAATCTCCCTCGATCTGGGGCTCCACGCAAGATCTCACCCTGTGGGGTCAAAATGATCACAAGAACGGTGAGCAAAAATCCCAGAACCACACGGGGGACCTAGTGAATGACCTGTAGAGAGCTGGGACCAAAGTAACAAAGCCTACCATCAGTAACACACTACGCCGCCAGGGACTCAAATCCTGCAGTGCCAGACGTGTCCCCCTGCTTAAGCCAGTACATGTCCAGGCCCGTCTGAAGTTTGCTGATTTGGATGATCCAGAAGAGGATTGGGAGAATGTCATATGGTCAGATGAAACCAAAATATAACTTTTTGGTAAAAACTCAACTCGTCGTGTTTGGAGGACAAAGAATGCTGAGTTGCATCCAAAGAACACCATACCTACTGTGAAGCATGGGGGTGGAAACATCATGCTTTGGGGCTGTTTTCTGCAAAGGGACCAGGACGACTGATCCGTGTAAAGGAAAGAATGAATGGGGCCATGTATCGTGAGATTTTGAGTGAAAACCTCCTTCCATCAGCAAGGGCATTGAAGATGAAACGTGACTGGGTCTTTCAGCATGACAATGATCCCAAACACAACCGCCCGGGCAACGAAGGAGTGGCTTCGTAAGAAGCATTTCGAGGTCCTGGAGTGGCCTAGCCAGTCTCCATATCTCAACCCCATAGAAAATCTTTGGAGGGAGTTGAAAGTCTGTGTTGCCCAGCGACAGCCCCAAAACATCACTGCTCTAAAGGAGATCTGCATGGAGGAATGGGCCAAAATACCAGCAACAGTGTGTGAAAACCTTGTGAAGACTTACAGAAAACGTTTGACCTGTGTCATTGCCAACAAAGGGTATATAACAAAGTATTGAGAAACTTTTGTTATTGACCAAATACTTATTTTCCACCATAATTTGCAAATAAATTCATTAAAAATCCTACAATGTGATTTTCTGGATTTTTTTTCTCATTTTGTCTGTCATAGTTGACGTGTACCTATGATGAAAATTACAGGCCTCTCTCATCTTTTTAAGTGGGAGAACTTGCACAATTGGTGGCTGACTAAATACTTTTTTCCCCCACTGTATATATGTTAGAGCAATACAATGTTGGGTTGTTTTCAGCAAAGAACATTCTCCCTCTTTCCCTCCCTTCCCCCCACTCTCTCCCTCTCTCCCTCCCTCCCCCCACTCTCCCTCTCCCTCCCCCCCACTCTCCCTCTCTCCCTCCCTCCCCCCACTCTCCCTCTCTCCCTCCCTCCCCCCTCCCTCTCCCTCCCCCCCACTCTCCCTCTCTCCCTCCCTCCCCCCACTCTCCCTCCCTCCCCCCCACTCTCCCTCCCTCCCCCCACTCTCTCTCCCTCCCTCCCCCACTCTCCCTCCCTCCCCCACTCTCCCTCCCTCCCCCCACTCTCCCTCCCTCCCTCCCCCACTCTCCCTCTATCCCTCCCTCCACTCTCCCTCTGTTCCTCCCTCCCTCCCTCCCTCCCTCCCTCCCTCCCTCCCTCCCTCCCTCCCTCCCTCCATCTACTCTCCCTCTATCCCTCCCTCCACTCTCCCTCTGTTCCTCCCTCCCTCCCTCCCTCCCTCCCTCCCTCCCTCCCTCCCTCCCTCCCTCCACTCTCCCTCTGTTCCTCCCTCCCTCTCCCCTCCCTCCACTCTCCCTCTATCCCTCCCCCCCACTCTCCCTCTATCCCTCCCTCCACTCTCCCTCTGTTCCTCCCTCCCTCCCTCCCTCCCTCCCTCCCTCCATCTACTCTCCCTCTATCTCTCCCTCCACTCTCCCTCTGTTCCTCCCTCCCTCCCTCCCCCCACTCTCCCTCTATCCCTCCCTCCACTCTCCCTCTGTTCCTCCCTCTGTTCCTCCCTCCTCCCTCCCTCCCTCCCTCCCTCCCTCCCTCCCTCCCTCCCTCCCTCCCTCTATCCCTCCCTCCCTCCCACTCTCCCTCTATCCCTCCCTCCCTCCACTCTCCCTCTGTTCCTCCCTCCCTCCCTCTCCCCTCCCTCCACTCTCCCTCTATCCCTCCCCCCACTCTCCCTCTATCCCTCCCTCTATCCCCCCCACTCTCCCTCTATCCCTCTATCCCTCCCCCACTCTCCCTCTGTCCCTCCCTCCCCCACTCTCCCTCCCTCCCCCCACTCTCTCTCCCTCCCTCCCCCACTCTCCCTCCCTCCCCCACTCTCCCTCCCTCCCTCCCCCCACTCTCCCTCTATCCCTCCCTCCACTCTCCCTCTGTCCCTCCCTCCCTCCCTCCCTCCCTCCCCCCACTCTCCCTCCACTCTCCCTCTATCCCTCCCTCCCTCCACTCTCCCTCTGTTCCTCCCTCCCTCCCTCTCCCCTCCTTCCACTCTCCCTCTGTCCTTCCCTCCCCCACTCTCCCTATGTATCTCCCTCCCCCCATTCTCCCTCTATCCCTCCCTCCCCCACTCTCCCTATATCCCTCCCTCCCCCACTCTCCCTCTATCCCTCCCTCCCCCACTCTCCCTCCCTCTCTCCCCCACTCTCCCTCTATCCCTCTATCCCTCCCCCCTCCCTCCCTCCCCCACTCTCCCCTCCCTCCCTCCCTCCCCCACTCTCCCTCTGTCCCTCCCTCCCCCACTCTCCCTCTATCCCTCCCTCCCCCCAATCTCCCTCTCTCCCCCACTCTCCCTCTATCCCTCTATCCCTCCCCCCTCCCTCCCTCCACCCACTCTCCCTCTCTCCCTCCCTCCCTCTCTCCCCCCACTCTCCCTCTATCCCTCCCTCCCC
>NW_028156809.1:0-25000 GCF_964263955.1 Coregonus lavaretus
AAATTGAATTAGAATAACTACCCCTTAATAACACCATTAAGAATTGTTTTAACCCATACGTCATAGGAAAATAGACTTAAGACAGCCTACCCTAATTGAAAGGCAACGCCCTCTCCTTCTCCCGTGGACCGAATCACAAATATGGCTATGAACTTTAAACTTGTTCATAATTGTCAGTATTACAAATGACCCTCAAATCAGTATTACGAGGACCTTTAAATCATCACCCAATGTCTCTCGGCGTTCCAGTGAGGGCGATCAATCCACACTAGAAAGACAGGACAGAGGTCAGAGGTAATTCAAACCCTTCAAATAAGTTTCTATATTAGACTAATTATTTTAAAACAATCAAACATTTCATCCATTTCATATCGGGTTACAGTTAGTTTTTCAATTCATATTTCATGTCAAAGCAGCGATTACAGCCTCGAGTCCTCTTGGCTATTAATGGGCTCTAACTCGTGAAAAACCCACTAAACCAAATGAAATGGGCCACACAATAAATCAACCATGGTATTAACACCACTAACAAATGTTCATAATAAGTGTGTTGTGGGTATTTGCAAACCATAGGGCAAAAACAAACAAAAATGGCCAGGCCTTATTTAATTTGGGAGCTCCCTTTACGGTCGAATCCGGATACCTTTATACTTCTAAAACGGCCAAATTTCACTAACTGCTCTCCCCAAGACCACAGTGATAGGTCCACTGTACTCCCTCCAATCATACTGCTCTCCCCAAGACCACAGTGATAGGTCCACTGTACTCCCTCCAATCATACTGCTCTCCCCAAGACCACAGTGATAGGTCCACTGTACTCCCTCCAATCATACTGCTCTCCCCAAGACCACAGTGATAGGTCCACTGTACTCCCTCCAATCATACTGCTCTCCCCAAGACCACAGTGATAGGTCCACTGTACTCCCTCCAATCATACTGCTCTCCCCAAGACCACAGTGATAGGTCCACTGTACTCCCTCCAATCAATCATTGTTTGTTTTAATCCACCCCAAAGTTTTTGAACTCTTATTTAGACACAGCAACATTTATCTCGCCACCGAGTCTAAAGATGTACTCCCGTATATGACTGGTCTCTCTTTTCCCCATGATTTCCCATTACCACCGCACCACAATGCCCGTCATGTTCATGAATAAAAATTGTAAAAGGTCATTTTAAGTTTGGTAACCCCAATGCTGTCGCTTGACAGAATTACTTCTTAAAAACTCTACTAACACTTACTCCCAATATTAACTCCAATCTAATTTCCCGTAGGGTAAAGTTAAAACACATCAGATGATACAACGTCCCGTTAAGCAGAACAAACACCTTCTAAAATAAACAAACCCAGAACCCCTTTCCGGTAATCTTATTATTGTAACCTGTTGCATTGATTTAGTAAAAATATAAACCTGTTAATTAACAAATCTAGAACATTCAACAAGTTGGTGCTGTCTCATCAGCGTAACAGTCACAACTAACTTTAATTACTTGACACTGTTCCATGTAATGGAAACAGATTATCGTTTTAGAATACATTAACTATTTTGCTTAAATCACTGGTGTTACCTAAACTACAAAACCGAGCAACAATCATTAGAAAATGTCAAAGAACGTTTCCGATTCATCTATTCATACCTCTGCTCCAAATGTCCCACTGCATCCCTTACAGCCTGATATAGCCCCAGCGAGCGTGACTCGCTTTCACCCGCGGACTAAAACATGCCATTATTAGAGTCTATCCAAAGAACCACTAGTAACATATTTCCATTCACATAATGAGAAGGCATTGTTTTCATTTCAGTCTACACAAACAATATTACTCTATATTTTTAATACCAACCTCTACTGGATAGTCCCTTTCTGCTTCACACTTATTAAACATCTATTATGTTAAGATTAACATGTAATGCGCAAAATTAATAAAATAAAATACATCAGCCAATTCATTAGGAAAAATATACATTCCGATGGGAGCTAAAATAGCTCACAATGCGAGAGCTTCTTTCTGCCCACAACATCAATTAATTGCTGTTGTAGCCTTGTTTTATCATGCAATAATTAATACCCATGTAAAGTTATAAATTATGATCAGGGTCACAACTCTATCGCAATCGCCTATCTGCTATTATTAGAATGCATTAGATATAGGTAACAGTCCCTTCTGAGTAGACTACAGGTAATTAAACAAACACTTGCTGTTGTTGACAAGCATATATTCAATTCATATCCATATTAATTTCATTGTTTTAAATTGCAACCCCATTCTCAGTAGGTTCCTCCAGCAAACCATTAGGCAACAAAACAAATTATTACCTCCAAAATCTTTCCGCTATTCACGTTGAATAAATGAGTATTTCCATTTGAACCAAGCAAGCTGCTAAATTGTCCAGTTTACATCTTAAAACAAACCCTGGCTGCTGTATCTAGCTAAGCAACCCCATGGCCTTAGTTTAATTACAATCAGAAACCCAGATTTTAGTCAGTAACACAGATCCTATGCCTATTGAAATGACAGGTAAATCCCACAAATAGACCCAATTACAACGGTTTGTAGCCTTAACATCTGCCACGTAATAACACAATTAAATTACGACACCATTACCAGTTCGTCAAAGTGTTCCTCCGCAGAGATTTCACAAAGGGAAATAAATTAGCAGTCAAATAGTTAAATTGACATTCGTTGATTTGGAAACATATCTGGCGAGTTTAATAAAAACTGATTATCTTTTCTCTTGCAACAGTTAGAAATTCCTTTACTACATCACATCAGCTCCGCAATACGTAAAAAACCCAAATGTATGCACATGACTGTAAGTCGCTTTGGATAAAAGCGTCTGCTAAATGGCATATTATTATTATATTATTATGATAATTATTTTGATGGAAACCATAATTTGGCTTTGTACGACGTTATAAGTTACGTCGATAATTCCATCTTAATTCTCTCTTACTGCGGAAAGAAAAACAATTTCAGGCTTTATGGGCAGTTTTGGTTTTAATGTATTACCAGGACGGAGAAAATCCCATAAGCGTTTTATAGTTACATTGGTCAGGGTAAGTCAATTCCCCATATTTTTACCGAAAGTGGACTACGCCAACTATGTTCTGAGACTATTGCCCAGACTTTGTAGACAGTCATATAATGCTTAAACCTTATCTTTATCAAATGATCCATAAACGGGACCAACTCAAAAAGCTTTTATTTATTTTCTCCCACCCCTGACATATGTCTACGTTTGGGTGCGCAAGTTGCTATATGAATATTTTATGTTCCATTATTACTTCATCAAATCTGTAGTAATAGATTATACACATACAATTTGTCATATTTTCATATATTCACAGAATCCACATATAACGTTAGAAATCTTAGGTACTCACATCCACCACTCCATGTACTCTCACTATGATGGGCAGTGGTTTACGGAACCCCAAGACAACGTCGAAACTTATTATCCACATTTCAATCATTTTATTATGCAAATTCCAATCTCTTATTATGCAAATTCCTAAATGTTATTATCCAAACTTCAGATGAACACTTCTTTCTACACTCCCAACTCTCATATCACATTCACAGAAACCACAAACACTCACAATAACATCTGACAATAGTAACCCAGGGGCATACCTGTTTTACCTCATTTGTCAAAACATTTTATCAAAACATTACGTGTAATAATTGAACTTCACCAAGCCAGATGCCCTCGCAAGGCGTCACCTGCGCTCTAGTTCCTCGTTCAATACGTTAACCTCACCAGTCCTACTGTGATCAACCCAGTACCACGGATCTGGACTTTTGATTGCCCACAACTGACTAATTAACAACTCCAGTTCTGTATGTGATACACTACATGACCAAAAATATGTGGACACCTGGTCATCAAACATCTCATTCCAAAATCATGGGCATTAATATGGAGTTGGTCCCCCCTTTGCTGCTATAACAGCCTCCACTCTTCTGGGAAGGCCTTCCACTAGATGTTGGAACATTGCTGCGGGGGACTTGCTTCCATTCAGCCACAAGAGCATTAGTGAGGTTGGGAACTGATGTTGGCCGATTAGGTCTGGCTCGCAGTCAGTGTTCCAATTCATCCCAAAGTTGTTTGATGGGTTTGAGGTCAGGGCTCTGTGCAGGCCAGTCAAGTTCTTCCACACCGATCTCGACAAACCATTTCTGTTTGGACCTCGCTTTGTGCACGGGGGCATTGTCATGCTGAAACAGGAAAGGGCCTTAACCAAACTGTTGCCACAAAGTTGGAAGCACAGAATCATCTAGAATGTCATTGTATGATGTAGCGTTAAGATTTCCCTTCACTGGAACTAAGGGGCCTAGCCCGAACCATGAAAAACAGCCCCAGACCATTATTCCTCCTCCACCAAACTTTACAGTTGGCACTATGCATTGGGGCAGGTAGCGTTCTCTTGGCATCCGCCAAAACCAGATTCTTCCGTCGGACTGCTAGATGGAGAGGCGTGATTCATCACTTCAGAGAACGTGTTTCCTCTGCTCCAGAGTCCAATGGCAGCGAGCTTTACACCACTCCAGCCAACACTTGGCATTGCGCATGGTGATCTTAGGCTTGTGTGCGGCTGCTCGGCCATGGAAACCCATTTCATTAAGCTCCCGACGAACAGTTCTTGTGCTGACGTTGCTTCCAGAGGCAGTTTGGAACTCTGTAGTGAGTGTGAGCTTGTATGGCCTACCACTTCGCGGCTGAGACGTTGTTGCTCCTGGACATTTCAACTTCACAATAACAGCAACAGCACTTACAGTTGACCAAGGCAGAAATATGATGAACTCACTTGTTGGAAAGGTGGCCTCCTATGACAGTGTCATGTTGAAAGTTACCTAGCTCTTCAGTAAGTCCATTCTATTTAAATGAGTGTCCACATACTTTTTTATAGGGTAATTATCCCCACTGGTGGCTTTCTTTTACCTCTATAGGTTAACCTGTGGCCACATACATATTGCATTCGGAAAGTATTCAGACCCCTTGACTTTTTCCACATTTTGTTACGTTACAGCCTTATTCTAAAATTGATTAAATAAATAAAAATTCCTCATCAATCTACACACAATACCCCATAATGAAAAAGTGAAAACAGATTTTTTGAAATGTTAGCAAATGTATTTTAAAATAAATGCATCCTGATTCCACTGATCATCCTTGAGATGTTTCTACAACTTGATTGGAGTCCACTTGTGGTAAATTCAATTGATTGGACATGATTTGCAAAAGGCACACAGCTGTCTATATAAGGTCCCACAGTTGACAGTGCATGTCAGAGCAAAAACCAAGCCATGAGGTCGAAGGAATTGTCCGTAGAGCTCCGAATGAAGATTGTGTCAAAGCACAGATCTGGGGAAGGGTACCAAAAAATGTCTGCAGCATTAAAGATCCCCAAGAACACAGTGGCCCCCATCATTCTTAAATGGAAGAAGTTTGGAACCACCAAGACTCTTCCTAGAACTGGCCACCCGGCCAAACTGAGCAATTGGGGGAGAAATGCCTTGGTCAGGGAGGTGACTAAGAGCCCGATGGTCACTCTGGCAGAGCTATATAGTTCCTCTGTGGAGATGGGAGAACCTTCCAGAAGGACAACCATCTCTGCAGTACTCCACCAATTAGGCCTTTATGGTAGAGTGGCCAGACGGAAGCCACTCCTCAGTAATTGGCACATGACAGCCTGCTTGGAGTTTGCCAAAAGGCACTTAAAGGAATCTCAGACCATGAGAAACAAGATTCTCTGGTCTGATGAAACCAAGATTTAACTATTTGTCCTGAATGCCAAGCGTCACGTCTGGAGGAAACCTGGCACCATCCCTACGGTGAAGCACACAGCCAAGACAGCACAGGAGTGGCTTCGGGACAAGTCTCTGAATATCCATGAGTGGCCCAGCCAGAGCCCGGACATGAAACCAATCGAACATCTCTGGAGAGACTTGAAAATAGCTGTGCAGTGACCCTCCCCATCCAACCTGACAGAGCATGAGAGGATCTGCAGAGAAGAATGGGAGAAACTCCCCAAATACAGGTGTGCCAAGCTTGTAGCGTCATACCCAAGAAGACTCGAGGCTGTAATCGCTGCCAAAGGTGCTTCAACAAAGTACTGAGTAAAGGGTCTGAATACTTATGTAAATGTTATATTTACGTTTTTTTATTTTTAATACATTTGCAAACATTTCTAAAAACCTGTTTTGTTTTGTCATTATGGGGTATTGTGGGTAGATTGATAAGGGGGGGGGGGGGGGGCAATTTAATCAATCAATCATTAGCTCTGGCTGTGGCACACACACACACACACACACACGTGCGCACACACACACACGCGCGCACACACACACGCGCGCGCGCGCACACACACACACACACACACACACACACACACACACATCACTCTGACAATGGACGTGGCAATATTCCTAATGCACTGTTTGGGAACTGACCTTTTTTTGTGTGAAATTTACCACGTTTCCATTTAACCTATTTATGACGGATAAAATAAATTCATGACAGGCCTGATAGAAACTACAAATTTGTCAGTTAGCTTTCCAAATGCTTTCAAAACAAAATACGCTAGACAAGGTGGGATCTTTTTGTGTCGGTAAAATGAATTATGCGAGAAATGGGGGTGGAAACACCTTTATTATACAGTGGGGAGAACAAGTATTTGATACACTGCCAATTTTGCAGGTTTTCCTACTTACAAAGCATGTAAAGGTCTGTAATTTTTATCATAGGTACACTTCAACTGTGAGAGACAGAATCTAAAACAAAAATCCAGAAAATCACATTGTATGATTTTTAAGTAATTAATTTGCTTTCTATTGCATGACATAAGTATTTGATACATCAGAAAAGCAGAACATAATATTTGGTACAGAAACCTTTGTTTGCAATTACAGAGATCATACGTTTCCTGTAGGTCTTGACCAGGTTTGCACACACTGCAGCAGGGATTTTGGCCCACTCCTCCATACAGACCTTCTCCAGATCCTTCAGGTTTCGGGGCTGTCGCTGGGCAATACGGACTTTCAGCTCCCTCCAAAGATTTTCTATTGGGTTCAGGTCTGGAGACTGGCTAGGCCACTCCAGGACCTTGAGATGCTTCTTACGGAGCCACTCTTTAGTTGCCCTGGCTGTGTGTTTCGGGTCGTTGTCATGCTGGAAAACCCAGCCACGACCCATCTTCAATGCTCTTACTGAGGGAAGGAGGTTGTTGGCCAAGATCTCGCGATACATGGCCCCTTCCATCCTCCCCTCAATACGGTGCAGTCGTCCTGTCCCCTTTGCAGAAAAGCATCCCAAAAGAATGATTTTTCCACCTTCACGGTTGGGATGGTGTTCTTGGGGTTGTACTCATCCTTCTTCTTCCTCCAAACACGGCGAATGGAGTTTAGACCAAAAAGCTCTATTTTTGTCTCATCAGACCACATGACCTTCTCCCATTCCTCCTCTGGATCATCCAGATGGTCATTGGCAAACTTCAGACGTGCCTGGACATGCGCTGGCTTGAGCAGGGGGACCTTGCGTGCGCTGCAGGATTTTAATCCATGACGGCGTTGTGTGTTACTAATGGTTTTCTTTGAGACTGTGGTCCCAGCTCTCTTCAGGTCATTGACCAGGTCCTGCCGTGTAGTTCTGGGCTGATCCCTCACCTTCCTCATGATCATTGATGCCCCACGAGGTGAGATCTTGCATGGAGCCCCAGACCGAGGGTGATTGACCGTCATCTTGAACTTCTTCCATTTTCTAATAATTGCACCAACAGTTGTTGCCTTCTCACCAAGCTGCTTGCCTATTGTCCTGTAGCCCATCCCAGCCTTGTGCAGGTCTACAATTTTATCCCTGATGTCCTTACACAGCTCTCTGGTCTTGGCCATTGTGGAGAGGTTGGAGTCTGTTTGATTGAGTGTGTGGACAGGTGTCTTTTATACAGGTAACGAGTTCAAACAGGTGCAGTTAATACAAGTAATGAGTGGAGAACAGGAGGGCTTCTTAAAGAAAAACTAACAGGTCTGTGAGAGCCGGAATTCTTACTGGTTGGTAGGTGATCAAATACTCATGTCATGCAATAAAATGCAAATTAATTACTTTAAAATCATACAATGTGATTTTCTGCATTTTTAGATTCCGTCTCTCACAGTTGAAGTGTACCTATGATAGAAATTACAGACCTCTACATGCTTTGTAAGTAGGAAAACCTGCAAAATCGGCAGTGTATCAAATACTTGTTCTCCCCACTGTATCAATATTTGCTCATAAACATCATATCGAAGTAAAAAGTTGTGTGGTCCTTCCACTACGACTCGTGAAACCATGCAGTTTATTAGGCTACAGATAAAATAAGTTATGGTGAACTTCACAGGGTGGTGAAAGTGCACGGTGATGAGCTTGATGCTCCTTTCCAATAAATATCCAGGGTCTTATTCTGTCGACATGATCGATGCTTGACTGCCATTTGACAAATAAAAATCATCTCGCTCTTTTGTCCATAATAATAACCTCATCATGTAGGCTATACATTGGCTCTAGCCAACAGCGCTGTGAGTGGGCACACTCGCTATATAACGCAAAAAAACAAGTTTGTGAGAAAACCATCAGTAGAGTTGAAAATGCGATGGAAACCCTTCAGCCTTAAGCGTCTAACCCGGGGGTTCTCCTAAACTAACATATGGAATTGTTTTAAGATTGTCATAGCAAAGATAATTTAGCTATTTGATTTGGAATTTTAGGACCCCATAAGGTATAAAAAATAATATATATACCAACAAATATTTGATGAAACATTGAATTTCACCGTTTCTCATCATGTAGTCGGCTTTACCTGCACTGTATCTTGGAGCTGTTGGCTGGAACATGCCAAGACCAGAGTGGGCACATTCACTATAGAACGCAAATGTTTGTGACAAAACCATCAGTAGAGTTGAAAATGCGATGGAATCCCATTTAACTTGTATTATTTTGGGGGGGAATTTAACTGAAAAAGTGATTTTTATGTGCATTACATTACCATACACAGGCTTTTATCCGCAACAAGTCAATTTGATGAAAACACATCTCTGGTGGGAAAATGCCCGTTGTTTTAATGCGGATTTGGGAATTATTTGTATGAAAATTGTTCGCCAATTGGATGGAAACCTAGCTTCTGGCGAACTATAGGGAATTAGTATGTGTCTTGTTTCATCAATTTAACACCAGTAAATGCTGGGTCATTACTCTAAAACGGCCCAATAATAATTGCAAAGTGCCGTGAGGGGGGAAACTCCTAAAGAGTTTGGGTGAATAATTAAGTGCTGGACTAAGTGTTCATAAATCATGCTGTCATACATAAACAGAAAAACTCACACGGCATCACTGCGCTGTCCTTGACTTAGAGAAGGTGAAGGAACTACACGACTGAGCACAGGTAAGTGTTGCTTCCATCCCTCTCCTTGCCCCAACCTGGGCTCAAACCAGGAACTCTCTGAATCCATCGACATGTGCCACCCACAAAAGCATCATTACCCACAAAAAGTCCACAAAGGAAGCAGCCGCTTCTAAGTCTCAGAACGGGGATTGTTCACTGCTAACTACACTCTTAGAAAAAAAGGTTCCAAAAGGGTTCTTTGGTTGTTCACATAGGAGAACCCTTTTTGGTACCAGGGATAACTATTTTGGGTTACATGTAGAACCCTCTGTGGAAAGGGTTCTACCTTCAATTAAAATGGTTCTTCAAAGGGTTCTCCTGTGGGAACAGACGAATATCCCTTTTAGGTTCTAGATAACACATTTTTTTCTATTTTTCTAAGTGTGTAGCTAGTAGGGTTGCAAAATGACGGTAATGTTCCCCAAATTCACAGGTTTTCCAGAAATTACCAGAATCAGAAGGGAATAAGCAGGAAATCCAGATTTGTCCAATTTCTGGAAAACCTGGGAATTTAGGGAACGTTTCCAAAATTTTGCAACCCTACTAGCTTGGAGTTTCCCATGGGCTACACTCACCTGCTTTGACCTACGTTTTGTGATCTCCAACTGCATCACAGCGCTGTCTGTCCTTGGGTTGGAGAGAGAACGGTGAACAAACTACTGACTAAAACTCCAACTGCATCACAGCGCTGTCTGTCCTTGGGTTAGAGAGAGAGGGGTGAACAAACTACTGACTAAAACTCCAACTGCATCACAGCGCTGTCTGTCCTTGGGTTAGAGAGAGAACGGTGAACAAACTACTGACTAAAACTCCAACTGCATCACAGCGCTGTCTGTCCTTGGGTTAGAGAGAGAACGGTGAACAAACTACTGACTAAAACTCCAACTGCATCACAGCGCTGTCTGTCCTTGGGTTAGAGAGAGAGAGGGGTGAGAAACTACTGACTAAAACTCCAACTGCATCACAGCGCTGTCTGTCCTTGGGTTAGAGAGAGAGGGGTGAACAAACTACTGACTAAAACTCCAACTGCATCACAGCGCTGTCTGTCCTTGGGTTAGAGAGAGAGGGGTGAAAAACTATTGACTATTACGTTCCTCAGCAAGAAACCAAACATTGTTGCTCGAACAGAAGGGGGAACTAACAACAGAGATACAAAACAAGTTAGAGGAAAAACAAAAAGAACTGGAGGAACTTATTCAAGAACGATCAATAACGATCTAATGTAACCTATTACAAAAATAAAGCAAAACTGGATGGAATATGGAGAAAAATTCACATATTTCTTCCTGAATTTCCAACACAGGAACGCTACCAAAAGTAATTTGCAGAAACTCATCGATGATTCTCCAAATTATATTTTAAAAGAGGAAGTGAAATATGATGTTGTATTTTCTGTCTCATCCTCACCCTCTGAATGATAATTACTGTAAATAATTATATCCAAATAATAAAACAATTGAAAATTAACAAATGCACAAAAAGATCAGGCCAAAGTAGAGGAGGATCAGGCCAAAGTAGAGGAGGATCAGGCCAAAGTAGAGGAGGATCAGGCCAAAGTAGAGGAGGATCAGGCCAAAGTAGAGGAGGATCAGGCCAAAGTAGAGGAGGATCAGGCCAAAGTAGAGGAGGATCAGGCCAAAGTAGAGGAGGATCAGGCCAAAGTAGAGGAGGATCAGGCCAAAGTAGAGGAGGATCAGGCCAAAGTAGAGGAGGATCAGGCCAAAGTAGAGGAGGATCAGGCCAAAGTAGAGGAGGATCAGGCCAAAGTAGAGGAGGATCAGGCCAAAGTAGAGGAACGTTTTGTAGGCTATTCAATCCTTTCAGTCTGGAAAAACCCCAGGGCTAGATGGACCCAGGGCTAGATGGCACCAGGGCTAGATGGCACCAGGGCTAGATGGCACCAGGGCTAGATGGACCCAGGGCTAGATGGCACCAGGACCAGGGCTAGATGGCACCAGGGCTAGATGGACCCAGGGCTAGATGGCACCAGGACCAGGGCTAGATGGACCCAGGGCTAGATGGACCCAGGGCTAGATGGCACCAGGGCTAGATGGCACCAGGGCTAGATGGACCCAGGGCTAGATGGCCCCAGGGCTAGATGGACCCAGGGCTAGATGGCCCCAGGGCTAGATGGCACCAGGGCTAGATGGCACCAGGGCTACCAGGGCTAGATGGCACCAGGGCTAGATGGCACCAGGGCTTAATGGCATACTGATAGAGGTACATCAAGCCTTTTATATTCTCAAACCTCCATTATTAGCTTGTTTTAACTCCTTTAGAAATGGTAGTCTGTCAGGTACTCAGCAGGAAGGTCTGATTTCACTATTATTAAAACAAGATCCAGATGGCAAACATAAAGATCCAGTCCATCTAAAAAACTGGAGGCATGTTACACTTCAATGTTGTGATGCAAAAATACCAGCGAAATGCTTAGCACTCAGAATTAAAAAGGTTTTACCAGGTATTGTTCATGATCGGATGAACTAAGGCTACGGCTGGCCATGCTTTCCACCTGGCTACCACTACCCCGGCCACCAACTCTGCACCCTCCCCTGGTTCTCCTCAGACTTGACTGCCCTTGACCAGCACAAAAACATCCTGTGGCGTACTGCATTAGCATCAAATAGCCCCCGCGATATGCAACTTTTCAGGGAAGTTAGGAACCAATATACACAAGCAGTCAGGAAAGCAAAAGGCAAACTTTTTCAAACAGAAATTTGCATCCTGTAGCACTAACTCCAAAAAGTTTTGGGACACTGTAAAGTCCATGGAGAATAAGAGCACTTCCTCCCAGTTGCCCACTGCACTGAGGCTAGGAAACACTATCACCACCGATAAATCTACAATAATCGAGAATTTCAACAAGCATTTTGCTACAGCTGGCCATGCTTTCCATCTGGCTACCACTACCCCGGCCACCAACTCTGCACCCTCCGCTGAAACTTGCCCATGCCCCCCCCACTTCTCCTTCACACAAATTCAGACAGCTGACGTTTTGAAAGAGCTGCAAAATCTGGACCCCTACAAATCAGCTGGGCTAGACAATCTGGACCCTTTCTTTCTAAAACTAGCCGCCGAAATTGTCGCAACCCTTATTACTAGTCTGTTCAACCTCTCTTTCATAACGTCTGAGATCCCCAGAGATTGGAAAGCTGCCGCGGTCATCCCCCTCTTCAAAGGGGGTGACACTCTAGATCCAAACTGCTACAGACCTATATCCATCCTGCCCTGCCTTTCGAAAGTATTTGAAAGCCAAGTTAACAAACAGATCACCGACCATTTCGAATACCACCGTACCTTCTCCGCTATGCAATCCGGTTTCCGAGCTGGTCATGGGTGCACTTCAGCCACGCTCAAGGTCCTAAACGATATTATAACCGCGATTGATAATAGACAGTACTGTGCAGCCGTCTTCATCGACCTGGCCAAGGCTTTCGACTCATTCAACCACCGCATTCTTATTGGCAGACTAAATAGCCTTGGTTTCTCAAATGACTGCCTTGCCTGGTTCACCAACTACTTCTCAGATAGAGTTCAATGTGTCAAATCGGAGGGCCTGTTGTCTGGACCTATGGCAGTCTCTATGGGGGTGCCACAGGGTTCAATTCTTGGGCCGACTCTTTTCTCCGTGTATATCAATGATGTCGCTCTTGCTGCTGGTGACTCTCAGATCCACCTCTACGCAGACGACACCATTTTGTATACATCGTGCCCTTCATTGGACACTGTGTTAACAAACCTCCAAACGAGCTTCAATGCCATACAACACTCCTTCAGTAGCCTCCAACTGCTCTTAAACACTAGTAAAACTAAATGCATGCTCTTCAATCAAACGCTGCTGGCACCCGCCCACCCGACTAGAATCACTACTCTCGACGGGTCTGACCTAGAGTATGTGGACAACTACAAATACCTAAGTGTCTGGTTAGACTGTAAACTCTCCTTCCAGACTCACATTAAGAATCTCCAATCCAAAGTTAAATCTAGAATCAGCTTCCTATTTCGCAACAAAGCCTCCTTCACTCATGCTGCCAAACATGCCCTCGTAAAACGGACTATCCTACCAATCCTAGACTTCGGCGATGTCATTTACAAAATAGCCTCCAACACTCTACTCAGCAAATTGGATATAGTCTATCACAGTGCCATCCGTTTTGTCTCCAAAGCCCCATACACTACCCACCACTGTGACCTGTACACTCTTGTTGGCTGGTCCTCACTACATGTTCGTCGTCAAACCCACTGGCTCCAGGCCATCTATAAATCACTGCTAGGCAAATCCCCGCCTTATCTTAGCTCATTGGTCACCATAGCAGCACCCACCCGTAGTCTGCGCTCCAGCAGGTATATCTCACTGGTCATCCCCAAATCCAACACCTCCTTTGGCCGCCATTCCTTCCAGTTCTCTGCTGCCAATGACTGGAACAAATTGCAAAAATCTCTGACGCTGGAGACTTTTATCTCCCTCACTAATTTTAAGAATCAGTTGTCAGAGCACCTTACCGATCACTGCACCTGTATACAGCCCATCTGAAATTAGCCCACCCAACTACCTCATCCCTATATTGTTATTTATTTTGCTCTTTTGCACCCCAGTATCTCTATTTGCACATCATCTTCTGCACATCTATCATTCCAGTGTTAATACTAAATGTAATTATTTTGCACTATAGCCTATTTATTGCCTTACCCCCATAACTTGCTACATTTGCACACACTGTATATATATTTTCTGTTGTATTTTTGACTGAAAGTTTTGTTTACCCCATATTTAACTCTGTTGTTGTTTTTATCGCACTGCTTTGCTTTATCTTGGCCAGGTCGCAGTTGTAAATGAGAACTTGTTCTCAACTGGCTTACCTGGTTAAATAAAGGTGAAATAAAATTAAATAAATAAAAAAAATCGGACAGATTACAAAAAAAAAACATTAGAGGATTAGAAATCCAAGGTTTGAAAACAAATGTGTCCGATGACTCAAATTTTATATTAGGTCCGCAAGCTAGAACTTCAATGTCTCATTGAAGAACTCCCTGTTTGATCTTATAAGATGGCACCTTTTTATAGGCTATAACACAATTGGATATGCCTATATTTCTGTTTACCAGTTTTTTATTTATTTACCAAGCTATAGTTTTACTGATCTAATTATTTAGTGCCATGCGTCTTGCCCATAGGCTATATACAGTTAGATTACGCAGTGATTTGATGACAAGGTGTAAAACGTTTATGTCGCTAATTTACATTGAGTCGTGTTGACAGCAGCGGTGCTCTATCCCACCTCGCATACAACCACGGTCCCCCCGGTCCCCAGGCTCAATACGGTAATAAACCTTCATTCATTTAATCCTGGGATGGAAGAAGTTGAGGAGAGGGGAAGGGAGGAGAGGACTGGAGAGGCTGGATAGAACCAAGAGGATGGATAGAACCAAGAGGATGGATAGAACCAAGAGGATGGATAGAACCAAGAGGATGGATAGAACCAAGAGGATGGACAGAACCAAGAGGATGGATAGAACCAAGAGGATGGATAGAACCAAGAGGATGGATAGAACCAAGAGGATGGATAGAACCAAGAGGATGGATAGAACCAAGAGGATGGACAGAACCAAGAGGATGGACAGAACCAAGAGGATGGATAGAACCAAGAGGATGGATAGAACCAAGAGGATGGACAGAACCAAGAGGATGGACAGAACCAAGAGGATGGACAGAACAGGGGAAAAGGGAGGGAGAGAGGAGTGTAGGTGATAGGGGGAGATACAGTGAGGGAAAAAAGTATTTGATCCCCTGCTGATTTTGTACGTTTGCCCACTGACAAAGACATGATCAGTTTACAATTTTAATGATAGGTTTATTTGAACAGTGAGAGACAGAATAACAACAAAAATAACCAGAAAAACGCATGTGAAAAATGTTATGAATTGATTTGCAGTTTAATGAGGGAAATAAGTATTTGACCACTCTGCAAAACATTCCTTAGTACTTGGTGGCAAAACCCTTGTTGGCAATCAGAGAGGTCAGACGTTTCTTGTAGTTGGCCACCAGGTGTGCACACATATCAGGAGGGATTTTGTCCTACTCCTCTTTGCAGATCTTCTCCAAGTCATTAAGGTTTCGAGCCTGACGTTTGGCAACTCGAACCTTCAGCTCCCTCCACAGATTTTCTATGATATTAAGGTCTGGAGACTGGCTAGGCCACTCCAGGACCTTAATGTGCTTCTTCTTGAGCCACTCCTTTGTTGCCTTGGCCGTGTGTTTTGGGTCACTGTCATGCTGGAATACCCATCCACGACCCATTTTCAATGCCCTGGCTGAGGGAAGGAGGTTCTCACCCAAGATTTGACGGTACATGGCCCCGTCCATCGTCCCTTTGATGAGGTGAAGTTGTCCTGTCCCCTTAACAGAAAAACACCCCTAAAACATAATGTTTCCACCTCCATGTTTGACGGTGGGGATGGTGTTCTTGGGGTCATAGGCTTCATTCCTCCTCCTCCAAAGACGGCGAGTTGAGTTGATGCCAAAGAGCTCGATTTTGACCATCTGACCACAACACTTCCACCCAGTTCTCCTCGGAATCATTCAGATGTTCATTGGTAATCTTCAGACCGGCCTATATATGTGTTTTCTTGAGCAGGGGGACCTTGCGGGCGCTGCAGGATTTCAGTCCTTCATGGCGTAGTGTGTTACCAATTGTTTTCTTGGTGACTATGGTCCCAGCTGCCTTGAGATCATTGACAAGATCCTCCCGTGTAGTTCTGGGCTGATTCCTCACCGTTCTCATGATCATTGCAACTTCACGAGTTGAGATCTTGCATGGAGCCCCAGGCTGAGGGAGATTGACAGTTCTTTTGTGTTTCTTCCATTTGCGAATAATTGCACCAACTGTTGTCACCTTCTCACCAAGCTGCTTGGCGATGGTCTTGTAGCCCATTCCAGCCTTGTGTAGGTCTATAATCTTGTCCCTGACATCCTTGGAGAGCTCTTTGGTCTTGGCCATGGTGGAGAGTTTGGAATCTGATTGATTGATTCCTTCTGTGGACAGGTGTCTTTTATACTAACTAACTCCTAAGTCATATCTCAGTTTACTCACTTAATTATGGCGCTGCCTACTCCTGATGATTTGTTTTTCAAATCTTATGAGCCAAAAATATTTTGCTTTATCTGGGATGCTAAACCAGACAAGATAAAATGTGCCTATCTATATAATGAATATGAACTGGGGGGGTTGAGATTATTACAGAAGTTTTACTTGAACCCTAAATGGTTCTCAAGGAGATTACTAAGAAAAGCTCATCCATTGTTTAAAAATGTTATTTTTGCCATGTCTCATTTTCGATAATTGAAATTGAAACATTTTACATTTACATCTTAGTCATTTAGCAGACACTCTTATCCAGAGCGACTTACAGTTAGTGAGTGCATACATTTATTTAATTTTTTTAAACTGGCCCCCTGTGGGAATCAAACCCATGCAAACACCATGCTCTACCAACTGAGCTACATCCCTGCCGGCCATTCCCTCCCCTACCCTGGACGACGCTGGGCCAATTGTGCGCCGCCCCATGGGTCTCCCGGTCGCGGCCAGCTACGACAGAGCCTGGACCTTGTTCAAAGTATCTATATTTTTTTCAAACAAGCATTGCAGAGCTGGTTACAATTTCAATTTCACCCCCCAGAAAAGATAGAACAAATAATACAACAAATATTATGGTTGAACTCAGATGTGCTGGTTGATAAAATGTATTTATGGAAAATATGTTTTTGAAAAGGGTATTTTGTTTTTACATGATATATTGTAAATTGGTAGAGTTATGTCTTTCATGGAGCTATCGGTATTGTATGGGAAGGTCTGCTCAATCCAAGACTACAACCAACTGATTACAACATTACCCCAGAAATGGAGGCAGCAGGAGGAGGTAGGGAACTGGTCTGTCTGCTCAATATTAACGATCAAAACTGTCAGAGGAACAATAGTGTAGATAGGAAAGTTTCGTTTGAGGACCAGGATGTTGACAGTAGTGCCATGGGAAGATATTTTTTTATGTACCAATTCCATGGCACAGGGTGTATGAGTTGATATATAAAACGACGCAAGATGCAAGACTTTATGCTTTTCAGCTAAAATTATTGTATAGCATTTTTTCCACCAACAAAATGTTGAATATTTAGGGCATACAATCATCGCAGCTCTGCAGATTTTGTTGTGAGGATACAGAATCAATAGACCATTTGTGTTGGTATATGTTTTTTTTCCTCAGGTAGCCTGTTTCTGGTCTCAGGTTCAGGAATGGTTGAAAGTGCACAACATTAATTTAAAATTGACCCTAGAAAAAGCATTGTTGGGAGATCTGGAGAGACCTGGTCAGTCAATTACTAATACACTAACACTCTTAGTAAAAGTATTTATCAGTCTGTGGATTATTTTCGATTAGATAGATTAAAACTGTATGTTAAACATCACAGCATAGTTGAAAGATGTATGGCGCGTAGAATTTCGAAGAGGGTGACCAGCAGAGATAGGTGGGATGGGCTGCGGGAGGCTGAGGGTTGGGATGTGGAACTGGAGACAAGTGGGAGTGGAGTTGCTGGGCGGGGGATAGAATGACGGTCGAAGATAAATTCAAAATAAAGTTAAAATAAACATAAAAAAAGTATATTTTAATGACATTGAGGGGCAACACTGTTAAATCCAATGCCTGTTTGCCTGAGGCTGATGCCGCACAGGTGCTTGTACGTGGGTACACATGCATACTCAAACACACGGACCCACACACATGTAAATAGTGCCACACATGCAGTCAAATGTATACAGTGGGACTTTCTGTTTTGATTTTTGTTGTCTTTTGTTTTCTGTTGTTGTTTTGTTGTTGTTTTCTTTTGTTGTTTTCTGTTGTTGTTTTCTGTTGTTTTTTTCCTCTTCTTTCTCTTTTATTCATTTTATTTATTTTTTATTTTTTATTTATCCTTTATTTAACTAGGCAAGTCAGTTAAGAACAAATTGTTATTTACAATGACAGCCTACCAAAAGGCAAAAGGCCTCCAGCGAGGACGGGGACGGGGGCTGGGATTAAAAAAATATATATAGGACAAAACACATCATAAAGAGAGACACCACAACACTACATAAAGAGAGACACCACAACACTACATAAAGAGAGACACCACAACACTACATAAAGAGAGACACCACAACACTACATAAAGAGAGACACCACAACACTACATAAAGAGAGACACCACAACACTACATAAAGAGAGACACCACAACACTACATAAAGAGAGACACCACAACACTACATAAAGAGAGACACCCCAACACTACATAAAGAGAGACACCACAACACTACATAAAGAGAGACACCACAACACTACATAAAGAGAGACACCACAACACTACATAAAGAGAGACACCACAACACTACATAAAGAGAGACACCACAACACTACATAAAGAGAGACACCACAACACTACATAAAGAGAGACACCACAACACTACATAAAGAGAGACACCACAACACTACATAAAGAGAGACGCCACAACACTACATAAAGAGAGACGCCACAACACTACATAAAGAGAGACACCACAACACTACATAAAGAGAGACACCACAACACTACATAAAGAGAGACACCACAACACTACATAAAGAGAGACACCACAACACTACATAAAGAGAGACACCACAACACTACATAAAGAGAGACGCCACAACACTACATAAAGAGAGACACCACAACACTACATAAAGAGAGACAACACAACACTACATAAAGAGAGACGCCACAACACTACATGAAGAGAGACACAACAACACTACATAAAGAGAGACACCATATCATTACATAAAGAGAGACACCACAACACTACATAAAGAGAGACACCACAACACTACATAAAGAGAGACACCGCAACACTACATAAAGAGAGACGCCACAACACTACATAAAGAGAGACACCACAACACAGTTGAGAACAAGTTCTCATTTACAACTGCGACCTGGCCAAGATAAAGCAAAGCAGTGCGATAAAAACAACAACTCAGAGTTACATATGGGGTAAACAAAACATAAAGTCAAAAATACAACAGAAAATATATATACAGTGTGTGCAAATGTAGCAAGTTATGGGGGTAAGACAATAAATAGGCCATAGTGCAAAATAATTACAATTTGTATTAACACTGGAATGATAGATGTACCTGCCATACTGACTAATGAGGTGACACCAATCGGTGCGCCTCACGTGCTAGCCCGCTAACGTGCTAATGTCCAACCTCAAAATATAAATGGAAAAACCAAAGCCTGCAAACACTGACTAAAACTCAAACTTCATCACAGCGCCTCCTTGAGTTAGAGAGGTGAACTGATCTCAGGTTTCAGGATCAAGAGGATCGCTACACTATAATAGTGACCTAGTCTGATTCAGCTTTGAGCTAGTCAGTTATTTGAGTCACACTCTCTCAATGTAAATAGGATGACCATTTGATAAATTGTTCAGCAGTCTAATGGCTTGGGGGTAGAAGCTGTTAAGGAGCCTTTTGGTCCTAGACTTGGCGCTCCGGTACCGCTTGCCGTGCGGTAGCGGAGTGAACAGTCTATGACTTGGGTGACTGGAGTATTCGACAATTTGTTGGGCCTTCCTCTGATACCGCCTGGTATAGTGGTCCTGGATGGCAGGAGGCTTGGCCCCAGTGATGTACTGGGCCGTGCGCACTACCCTCTGTAGCGCCTTACGGTCAGATGCCGAGCAGTTGCCATACCAGGCGGTGATGCAACCAGTCAGGATGCTCTCGATGGTGCAGCTGTATAATGTTTTGAGGATCTGAGGACCCATGCCAAATCTGTTCAGTCTCCTGAGGGGGGAAAGGTGTTGTCGTGCCCTCTTCACGACTATCTTGGTGTGTTCGGACCATGATAGTTTGTTGGTGATGTGGACACCAAGGAACTTGAAACTCTCAACCTGCTCCACTAAAGCCCCATCGATGTTAATGGGGGCGTGTTCGGCCCTCCTTTCCTGTAGTCCCTGATCAGCTCCTTTGTCTTGCTCACATTGAGGGAGAGGTTGTTGGGAGAGAGTGTGGCAACACACTGCCAGGTCTCTGACCTCCCTATAGGCTGTCTCATCGTTGTCGGTGATCAGGCCTACCACTGTTGTGTCATCAGCAAACTTAATGATGTTGTCAGAGTCGTGTTTGGCCACGCAGTCATGGGTGAACAGGGAGTACAAGAGGGGACTGAGCACGCACCCATGAGGGGCCCCCGTGTTGAGGATCAGTGTGGCAGATGTGTTGTTACCTACCCTTACCACCTGGGGGCGGCCCGTCAGGAAGTCCAGGATCCAGTTGCAGAGGGAGGTGTTTAGTCCCAGGGTCCTTAGCTTAGTGATGAGCTTTGTGGGCACTATTGTGTTTAACACTGAGCTGTAGTCAATGAACATCATTCTCACATAGGTGTTTGTTTTGTCCAGGTGGGAAAGGGCAGTGTGGAGTGCGATTGAGATTGCGTCATCTGTGGATCTGTTGGGGCGGTATGCAAATTGGAGTGGGTCTAGGGTTTCTTGGATGATGGTGTTGATGTCAGCCATGACCAGCCTTTCAAAGCGATTCATGGCTACCGATGTGAGTGCTACGGGTCGGTAATCATTTAGGCAGGTTACCTTCGCTTCCTTGGGCACAGGGACTATGGTGGTCTGCTTGAAACATGTAGGTATTACAGACTCAGACAGGGAGAGGTTGAAAATGTAAGTCATACTCAGAATGTTACTTGGTGATATGGTACTGCCAGTGATAGACAACATCTAGAGACAGAATATAGACAGTGGAGTTTAAACAAGGTTTCCATACATTATATACAACTAGGTAGAGTGAACATAGAGCTGTAAGAGAATAAGCAGTGATATACACATAAACAGTGGGTATATGGTTGATATACAGTGGGTAGATGGTTGATATACAGTGGGTATATGGTTGATATACAGTGGGTATATGGTTGATATACAGTGGGTATATGGTTGATATACAATGGGTATATGGTTGATATACAGTGGGTATATGGTTGATATACAGTGGGTATATGGTTGATAAACAGTGGGTATATGGTTGATATACAGTGGGTATATGGTTGATAAACAGTGGGTATATGGTTGATATACAGTGGGTATACAAATTTGCAGTATCAGTATGCCTTCAGAAAGTATTCATTCCCCTTGACTTATTCCACATTTTGTTGTTACAGCCTGAATTCAAAATTGATTAAATATTTAAAACATTCTGCCATCTACACATAATTCCCCGTAATGACAAAGTGAAAACATGTTTCAAGAAACATTTAGCAAATTTATTGAAAATAAAATATAGGAATATCTACATAAGTATTCGTATCCCTGAGTCAATACATGTTAGAATCACCTTTGGCAGCGATTACAGCTGTGAATCTTTCTGGTTAAGTCTCTAAGAGCTTTGCACACCTGGATTGTACAATATCCGGTAATGGGAAAAGTACCCAATTGTCATACTTGACTAAAAATAAAAATACCTTAATAGAAAATGACTCAGGTAAAAGTGAAAGTCACCAGGTAAAATACCACTTGAGTAAAAGTCTACAAGTATTTGGTTTTAAATATACTTAAGTATCAAAAGTAAATGTAACTTCAAAAATATGCTTAAGTATCAAAAGTAAAATTTAAAGTATAAATCATTTCAAATTGCTTATATTAAGCAAACCAAACAACACAATGTTCTTTTTTTTTTTTTTTATCTACAGATAGCCAGGAGCACACTCCAACACTCAGACCTAATTTACAAATGAAGCATTTGTGTTTAGTGAGTCCGCCAGATCAGAGGCAGTAGAGATGACCAGGGATGTTCTCTTAATAAGTGTGTGAATTTGACCATTTTCCTGTCCTGCTGAGCATTCAAAATGTAACGAATACTTGTGGGTGTCAGAGAAAATGTATGGAGTAAAAAGTACATTATTTTCTTTAGGAATGCAGTGAAGTAAAAGTAAAAGTTGTCAAAAATAGAAATAGTAAAGTAAAGTACAGATACCCCAAAAAACTACTTAAGTAGTACTATAAAGTATTTTTACTTAAGTACTTTACACCCCTGACAATATTTGCAAATTATTATTTTTTCAATTCTTCAAGCTCTTTTTCATGTCATCGATTTTAATGCCAATTTAAGTCAAAACTGTAACTAGGCCACTCAGGAACATTCAATGTCGTCTTGGTGAGCATCTCCATTGTCCTGTATATTTGGCCTTGTGTTTTAGGTTATTGTCCTGCTGAAAGGTGAATCTGTCTCCCAGTGTCTGTTGGAAAGCAGACAGAACCAGGTGTTCCTCTAGAATTTTCACTGTGCTTATCTCCATTCCTTTTATTTTTATCGAAAAAAAATAAAAAAATACTCTCTCAAACGGATTGGAGGGAAAGGTCCAAGGGAGGTGCTTGGATCTTCTGCATGCTGCCTAATAGGCTGTGCTTAGACAGGCAGTTCTCTCTCATCCTATTTTGGCTCAAAGACACATTTCTATACTTTCCTTTCTTTCAATATCACAATTTCATCCTAACAAAAAATCTTTATACAAATGTTGCATACAGTGCCTTAGGAAAGTATTCAGACCCCTTCCCTTTTTCCACATTTTGTTACGTTACAGCCTTATTCTAAAATGGATTAAATATATATTTTTTTCTCATCAATCTACACACAATACAATACCCCATAATGACAAAGTGAAAACAGCTTTTTCAAAATTTTTGCAAATGTATTAAAGATAAAAAACAGAAATACCTTCTTTACATAAGTATTCAGACCCTTTGCTATGAGACTCGATATTGAGCTCAGGTGCTTCCTGTTTCCATTGATCATCCTTGAGATGTTTCTACAACTTGACTGGAGTCCACTTGTGGTAAATTCAATTGATTGGACATGATTTGGAAAGGCACCCACCTGTCTATATAAGGTCCCACAGTTGACAGTGCATGTCAGAGCAAAAACAAAGCCATGAGGTCGAACGAATTGTCCGTAGAGCTCCGAATGAAGATTGTGTCGAAGCACAGATCTGGGGAAGGGTACCAAAAAAGGTCTGCAGCATTGAAGGTCCCCAAGAACACAGTGGCCTCCATCTTTCTTAAAGGTAAGAAGTTTGGAACCACCAAGACTCTTCCTAGAGCTGGCTGCCCGGCCAAACTGAGAAATGGGGGGAGAAGGGCCTTGGTCAGGGAGGTGACCAAGAACCTGATGGCCACTCTGACAGACCTCCAGAGTTCCTCTGTGGAGATGGGAGAACCTTCCAGAAGGACAACTATCTCTGCAGACCTCCACCAATCAGGCCTTTAAGATACAGTGGCCAGATGGAAGCCACTCCTCAGTAAATGGCACATGACAGCCCGCTTGGAGTTTGTCAAAAGGCACCTAAAGGACTCTCAGACCATGAGAAACAAGATTCTCTGGTCTGATGAAACCAAGATTGAACACTTTTGGCCTGAATGCCAAGCATCACATCTGGAAACCTGGCACCATCCCTACGGTGAAGCATGGGAGTGGCAGCATCATGCTGTGGGGATGTTTTTCAGCGGCAGGGACTTCGAGACTAGTCAGGATAATACTACTACTACTAATAATAATAATAATAATAATAATAATAATAATAATAATAATAATAATAATAATATGACTGTCATACAGTACAGTTGAAGTCTGAAATTTACGTACACCTTAACCAAATACATTTAAACTCAGTTTTTCACATTCCTGACATTTAATCCTAGTAAAAATTCCCTGTCTTAGGTCAGTTAAGATCACCACTTTATTTTAAGAATGTGAAATGTCAGAATAATAGAGAGAATGATTTATTTCAGCTTTTATTTCTTTCATCACATTCCCAGTGGGTCAGAAGTTTACATACACTCAATTAGTATTTGGTAGCATTGCCTTTAAATTGTTTATCTTGGGTCAAATGTTTCGGGTAGCCTTCCACAAGCTTCCCACAATAAGTTGGGTGAATTTTGGCCCATTCCTCCTGACAGAGCTGGTGTAACTGAGTCAGGTTTGTTGGCCTCCTTGCTCGCACACGCTTTTTCAGTTCTGCCCACACATTTTCTATAGGATTGAGGTCAGGGCGTTGTGATGGCCACTCCAGTACCTTGACTTTGTTGTCCTTAAGCCATTTTGCCACAACTTTGGAAGTCTGCTTGGGGTCATTGTCCATTTGGAAGACCCATTTGCAACCAAGCTTTAACATCCTGACTGATGTCTTGAGATGTTGCTTCAATATATCCACATAATTTTCCTTCCTCATGATGTCATCTATTTTGTGAAGTGCACCAGTCCCTCCTGCAGCAAAGCACCCCCAAAGCATGATGCTGCCACCCCCGTGCTTCACGGTTGGGATGGTGTTCTTCTGCTTGCAAGCCTACCCCCTTTTTCCTCCAAACATAACGATGGTCATTATGGCCTAACAGTTCTATTTTTGTTTCATCAGACCAGAGGACATTTCTCCAAAAAGTATGTTCTTTGTCAACGTGTGCAGTTGCAAACCGTAGTCTGGCTTTTTTATGGCAGTTTTGGAGCAGTGGCTTCT
>NW_028156809.1:27500-32650 GCF_964263955.1 Coregonus lavaretus
GCCCACTTGGATTACAGTATACTTTCTCATGGAGTAGTATGTGAATGTTTTGAAGTAGAACATTGCTCTTTCAAAGTTTATTCTAAAATGGTGGACATATATAACAGTATGACAGACCTAGATTAAAGTGATCCATGAGTAGTCTTAAATTGGTTTAATGAGTAACGGATTGAACAGGTTGATTACCATTGATTAGCATTAATTAACCTTGGATTACCTTTTTCTGGACTCAAACTTTTTAAACGAAGATTAACCATAATCCAGGAATCATTGACGTCTCTAAAACCAAATTTGAGTATAGTTAATCCTCTTTAGTTAATCCTCATTAGTTAATCCTCATTGGCATACTGTTTAGTCCAGGAGGTCCATTAACCACCCCTGAGTGCCACATTGCTCCCTATTCTAACGTATACACTTGGAGACAGGAAAGGTGCAGAAGGGGAGTTTAATGAATAAGAAAGGCAGATACACAAACCAGGAGCAGGCTACTGAACGTCACCAAAACCAATACTGACTGATGACTGAGGCTACTGAACGTCACCAAAACCAATACTGACTGATGACTGAGGCTACTGAACGTCACCAAAACCAATACTGCCTGATGACTGAGGCTACTGAGGGCTGTATGAAGGGAGAGTCATCAGGGTGGTGATGAAGTCCAGGTGTGCTTAACGACGGGGAGCAGGTGTGCGCAACGATGATTGCCAGGACTAGTGGTTAGTGGACCGGCGTGGTCGAGCGCCGGAGCAGGGGGGCAGGAGTAGGCGTGACACCTATATTGTGTACTTCTTTTGACTAGGGCCCATAGGGGAAAGTGTCCCATTTGGGACTCAGTCTTCCAAACCCTGTGACCTTGCTATGAAAACTCCAGGCTACCGGATAACTACAGGTTCTAACTAGCACACAGAGCTTTTCATTGTCAGATTAAGTCAAATCAGGATTTAAAGCATGATCTTCTGATTCGTGGTCCTCTGTAGCTCAATTGGTAGAGCATGGCGCTTGTAACGGCAGGGTAGTGGGTTCGATCCCTGGGACCACCCATACGTAAAAATGTATGCGCACATGACTGTAAGTCGCTTTGGATAAAAGCGTCTGCTAAATGGCATATTATTATTATTAACAAAAAATCTGGATTCAAAGCATGTTCCTCTGATTAACAAAAATCTGGATTTAAAGCATGTTCCTCTTATGAAGTCAAATCTGGATTTAAAGCATGATCCTCTTATGAAGTCAAATCTGGATTTAAAGCATGTTCCTCTGATTAACAAAAATCTGGATTTAAAGCATGTTCCTCTTATGAAGTCAAATCTGGATTTAAAGCATGATCCTCTTATGAAGTCAAATCTGGATTTAAAGCATGTTCCTCTGATTAACAAAAATCTGGATTTAAAGCATGATCCTCTTATGAAGTCAAATCTGGATTTAAAGCATGTTCCTCTGATTAACAAAAATCTGGATTTAAAGCATGATCCTCTTATGAAGTCAAATCTGGATTTAAAGCATGTTCCTCTGATTAACAAAAATCTGGATTTAAAGCATGTTCCTCTTATGAAGTCAAATCTGGATTTAAAGCATGATCCTCTTATGAAGTCAAATCTGGATTTAAAGCATGTTCCTCTGATTAACAAAAATCTGGATTTAAAGCACGTTCCTCTGATTAACAAAAATCTGGATTTAAAACATGTTCCTCTGATTAAGTAAAATCAGGATTAAAAATGTTCCTCTGACATGGTACTGTGGAACTGTACTTGTGTTCAGGGCATTCAGGGCTGTGTTTTTAATCTCTTCTATACTGCGTCCCAAATGGCACCCTATTCACTATATAGTGCACTGCATTAGACCAGAGCCAAATTAGTGCACTACATACGGAATAGGGTGCCATTTGGGATGCAAAGCTATCTCTCTGAGCCCTTGTTATCTAGATTGCAGGGTGATTAGACCAGTGGCGCTGCAGCCACAACGCAGAGAGCATATTAACAGGGGAGAGAATCAACCTCATTATGGTCCTCGTTATTAACCTGAAATGGGGAATATATATTTTATCGGACATTGCAGTTCACACCTGCACAGTATTATATTTCATTAAGGTCACCCTCACTGTCAGGACCACTCAAATGAATTACTTGATTATTTTCCTTAAACTTTAAAAGGAACGCTACCCATTATTTAATGTGGCTGGTGTTGGACGTGTTTGGGGGGAGAGGTGTGCAGTTCTTTTGTGGGGGCATTCCTCTAAGGGCCCCTCCATCCACTTCAGACGTAACTCATTAAGAGTAGAGTCTGGGACTAGACCTCGTAACTGGCGTCATTTAGCCCCAGACACCCAGGCCTTTCCTTAAAACCTTCATTAGGCATGGCCTGCTTTAATTTGAGGTGTTTAAAGTTTGTCTCGGGGCCTGGGGGACCAGAGTAGAGTGGAAGTCAGAGTGCCCTCTAAAAGCCAACTACTAATGCTTTAGGAGCAATATCTGGCCATGCTAGAAAGTGAGGGAGAACAGTGTTTTTGAACCTGAAATATGGTTTTAGACACTAACTATAACATGTTTACTAGATCACGCGGGTAGCTTAGTGGGTAAGAGCGTTGTGCCAGTAACCGAAAAGTCGCTGGTTCTAATCCCCGAGCCGACTAGGTGAAAAATCTGTCGATGTGCCCTTGAGCAAAGGATTTATCCCTAATTGCTCCTGTAAGTCGCTCTGGATAAGAGCGTCTGCTAAAATGACAAAAAATAATAATTATATCCTTAGAATGCTGCTGCAACATACTGATGCTAGACAGAGTTGAGCACCACTCCTGAAATATAAAGCAAATTCAGATTTATCCCTTCACTTTTCCTCAGTGTTTTGCCACAGTGGGGATGCTATTGATTATACAGTAGATAGATAAAGCCTATTTAAATGCAGCCCCTTTGTGATTTACAACTGTGTTGAATCATCCTGTCAGTTGTATCTTTGCGTATTCCTGGCGCTCTGGATGATATGGAAGGCTCATCCTGTCAGTTGTATCTTTGCGTATTCCTGGCGCTCTGGATGATATAACCGTGTTGAATCATCCTGTCAGTTGTATCTTTGCGTATTAATAATAATAATAATAATATACCATTTAGCAGACGCTTTTATCCAAAGCGACTTACAGTCATTGCTAGCGCTCTGGATGATATGGAAGGCAGCGTTTACATAGTTTATAGGGCACTTCAGTGGAGGTCGTTTGGGCATGTAGCCCTTTCCTGCAGTCAATGACCAAAAGCGCCCTCTTTGGCCTGATGGGTGGAATGTTAATAATATTTTTCACAATTTCAAAATTGATATATATATATATATATATTTTTTTTTTTTTTTTTTTTTACGAAATCCGGTGTTTCTATGTCAAACAGTTTTGTTATATTTCAGTGTTCTGTGATGTATATAAAGTGCAATATTGGGATGCAAACTCAAAATGTATTACATTTCAACTCTATACATGTATCTGACATGGTAAGTCGCTAAATGATGAAAATGAAATGAAATGAATGAAATGAAATGGTACAGGTGTTTTCTTTTTTTAAGCCCATAACCATGTGTGTGAGGTGTGTACTCTTGTTTCAAAGTAGATTTGTTTAAGACTACCAAGAATCACTCTGTGTTTAGCCCAATGCAATAAAAGGTTAAAGTGCACTTCAGCGGAGGGTGCTTTGGTGTCTAATGTGCACTTCAGTGGAGGGTGTTTTGGTGTCTAAAGTGCACTTCAGTGGAGGGTGCTTTGGTGTCTAAAGTGCACTTAAGCGGAGGGTGCTTTGGTGTCTAATGTGCACTTCAGCGGAGGGTGCTTTGGTGTCTAATGTGCACTTCAGCGGAGGGTGCTTTGGTGTTTCTGTTTTGTTGATGCTTTCATCATGTTGATGGATGCTGTTTCTGTTTTGTTGATGCTTTCATCATGTTGATGGATGCTGTTTCTGTTTTGTTGATGCTTTCATCATGTTTATGGATGCTGTTTCTGTTTTGTTGATGCTTTCATCATGTTGATGGATGCTGTTTCTGTTTTGTTGATGCTTTCATCATGTTGATGGATGCTGTTTCTGTTTTGTTGATGCTTTCATCATGTTTATGGATGCTGTTTCTGTTTTGATGATGCTTTCATCATGTTGATGGATGCTGTTTCTGTTTTGTTGATGCTTTCATCATGTTGATGGATGCTGTTTCTGTTTTGTTGATGCTTTCATCATGTTGATGGATGCTGTTTCTGTTTTGTTGATGCTTTCATCATGTTGATGGTTGATGGATGCTGTTACTGTTTTGTTGATGCTTTCATCATGTTGACGGATGCTGTTTCTGTTTTGACCACATTTAGTATTTGGCCTAAAGCTCTCTGGATTTTTTTATTATTTTTATTTTTAATTTATTTTACCTCTTTGGTGAAATATTTAGATTGACATGAAGATGTAGTCTTTACCCACAAACTTGAATTAAATTTGAATTCAACTGGACCTTTAAATGATGGTGTTAGAGCCAAAGCCTACCTCTGCTGGGGATGCTGGTCTAGATTTTACTGCCTGTTGTCTCTGTTTTAGAAATGGGCTCCTCTTTCAACCTTTTTCAATGCCCTTTGGGTCAAATGATGAGATGACATATACATATTACACATACAATCAGCTCATATGTCCAGTATGTGGAAGTTTATTCACACAGTTCAATTGATAAGAAATAAAAGCCTAACAGTTTCTTGTTATTTTTATTTTTTTCAGCTCCTATGTGTGGTGGTCAGCTGCGAGGCCCTAACGGTGTTATCACTTCACCAAACTACCCTGTCCAGTATGACAACAATGCTAACTGTACCTGGGTCATCACCGCTACAGACACCACCAAGGTATCGTCACACATGCTAATGCTATATCTAATACTGAAAATGTTGTGTTAATGTTGCGATGCTATGCTACGCTAATCTAGTACTATGTACAGAACTGACATGCTAAATGCTAATATTGACTACTTTGTGTCACTTCGGAATTTAGTGACTACTTGCTATGCTATGCTAATATTTACAACAGTCTGACAGTATGACATGCTAATGTGGCTCAATTGGTAGAGCATGGCGCTTGTAATGCCAGGGTAGTGGGTTCGATCCCCGGGACCACCCATACGTAAAAATGTATGCACACATGACTGTAAGTCGCTTT
>NW_028156808.1:5000-10000 GCF_964263955.1 Coregonus lavaretus
AGATACAATAGAACCAGCAGGCTCTGTAGTCACGCTGTGAAACACAACCAAACATGATGAGGTACAATAGAACCAGCAGGCTCTGTAGTGCCACTGTGAAACACAACCAAACATGATGAGATACAATAGAACCAGCAGGCTCTGTAGTCACGCTGTGAAACACAACCAAACATGATGAGATACAATAGAACCAGCAGGCTCTGTAGTCACGCTGTGAAACACAACCAAACATGATGAGATACAATAGAACCAGCAGGCTCTGTATTGCAACTGTGAAATACAACTAAACATGATGAGATACAATAGAACCAGCAGGCTCTGTAGTGCCACTGTGAAACACAACCAAACATGATAAGATACAGTAGGACTAGCAGGCTCTGTAATCACGCTGTGAAACACAACCAAACATGATGAGATAAAATAGAACCAGCAGGCTCTGTAGTCACGCTGTGAAACACAACCAAACATGATGAGATACAATAGAACCAGCAGGCTCTGTATTGCCACTGTGAAACACAACCAAACATGATGAGATACAATAGAACCAGCAGGCTCTGTAGTGCCACTGTGAAACACAACCAAACATGATAAGATACAGTAGGACTAGCAGGCTCTGTAGTCACGCTGTGAAACACAACCAAACATGATGAGATACAATAGAACCAGCAGGCTCTGTAGTCACGCTGTGAAACACAACCAAACATGATGAGATACAATAGAACCAGCAGGCTCTGTAGTCACGCTGTGAAACACAACCAAACATGATGAGATACAATAGGACTAGCAGGCTCTGTAGTGCAACTGTAAAACACAACCAAACATGATGAGATACAATAGAACCAGCAGGCTCTGTAGTCACGATGTGAAACACAACCAAACATGATATGAGATACAATAGAACCAGCAGGCTCTGTAGTCACGCTGTGAAACACAACCAAACATGATGAGATACAATAGAACCAGCAGGCTCTGTAGTCACGCTGTGAAACACAACCAAACATGATATGAGATACAATAGAACCAGCAGGCTCTGTAGTCACGCTGTGAAACACAACCAAACATGATGAGATACAATAGAACCAGCAGGCTCTGTAGTCACGCTGTGAAACACAACCAAACATGATGAGGTACAATAGAACCAGCAGGCTCTGTAGTGCCACTGTGAAACACAACCAAACATGATGAGATACAATAGAACCAGCAGGCTCTGTATTGCCACTGTGAAACACAACCAAACATGATGAGATACAATAGAACCAGCAGGCTCTGTAGTCACGCTGTGAAACACAACCAAACATGATGAGGTACAATAGAACCAGCAGGCTCTGTAGTCACGCTGTGAAACACAACCAAACATGATGAGATACAATAGAACCAGCAGGCTCTGTAGTGCCACTGTGAAACACAACCAAACATGATGAGATACAATAGAACCAGCAGGCTCTGTAGTGCCACTGTGAAACACAACCAAACATGATGAGATGCAATTGAACCAGCAGACTCTGTAGTGCCACTGTGAAACACAACCAAACATGATGAGATACAATAGAACCAGCAGGCTCTGTAGTCACGCTGTGAAACACAACCAAACATGATGAGATACAATAGAACCAGCAGGCTCTGTAGTCACGCTGTGAAACACAACCAAACATGATGAGGAATGACTCTGCAAGTTCAACATGGATTCTTCATTAAGGCCAAACCAATAAGCTCATGTAGGTAAGGTTAGGTTGTAATTTGATCCAGATGGGTAACAGCTTTCTAGAAATGTCTGCGCTGGTATATTTACTGAGACAGTAAAATAAATAAATAAAGACTGAGAAATCAATCATTAGTATTTTGAATCTGAGCGGATGTTATCCCCCCAAAAAACCTCTGAACATATCTGTTTAAAAAGCAGAGGCATCGTTGTTCCTCTCAGTATGAGCAGGGTTTTTACATGTTCCCCTTGTTGGTCAAGACATGGTTGAGATACGCTATACTTCCAAAACTAGGTTTTCAATGGAAAGCTTACATCAAAAGTGACGACTGAACACCTAATACACACGACAATCTCCACTGTGTCTAAGGCCAGTCAGAAGTCCTGTCTACTTTAAGTCTCTTCACTTGTTATTTTCCATATCTTTCCCTGGCTCAAATCCCAAGTATTTCTCCCTCTTCTAAACCCCTCTCTTTCTTTAAACTCTGACCCTTTCTTCTTTTTTTTTTAGGTTGTTTGAAGTTCCGGATCCTCTCTTCCATTTGTGTCACTGTGAGAGGCTCAGTGTCATTTCCTTTTAATGTCTTCATCCCACCTTCTCTGCCAGAGAAGTCCTTACCTGGGGGAGGAAGAGAGAGAGAGGGAGGGAAGGAAGGAGGGAGAGTGAGGGAGAAGAACAGAGAGCTTCCCCACGACTGCTCCCAATCAGACTCTGCTTCTCTCTCTCTCTCTCTCTCTGTCTCCATCTATTTTTCCCTCTCTCCCTCACACTTTTGCTCTCTCACTGGGAAACTCTGCTTAATCTCTTTGTTTTCAAGACAGAAAGTATCAGAGAGAGAAAAAAAGAGGTAAAACCAAGTAAGAAAGAGGAGAGTGGATAACTAAGAAGTAATAAGAAGAACGAGAGCTAAGGACTACGAGAGGCAGAGGAGAGAAATAAAACCCACTGGGTAAAAACTGGTTGAATCAACGTTGTTTCCACTTCATTTCAACTGAAAAGTTATATGTGATGATGTTGAATCAACATGGAAAAGTGATTGGATTTGCAAAAAGTCATCACCGTAAGGGAATTTCCTCTTTTTTTTACCCAACTTTTAACCTAAATCCAATATCATGGTGACATTTTCTGATGATTTCACATTGAATTCACGTCAGTTGACAACTCAACCAAATGTAAATAAAAAATTGATGCTGAACTGACGTCTGTGCCCAGTGGGAACCCCCTCTCACATAATGTAGAGTAGAAAACAGAGAGAGGAGAGAAAAGAGAGAGGAGAGGAGAGAGAGAGGAGAGAAGAGAGAAAGGAGAGAAGAGAGAGAGGAGAGAAGAGTGAGAGGAGAGAAGAGAGAGAGGAGAGAAGAGAGAGAGAGAAGAGAACAGAGAGGGAAGAGAAGAGAGAGAGGAGAGAAGAAGAGTAGTGGCTTGTAATTTCTCTCTGACAGACAGATACAGCTTGTTGTAATTCCTCTCTGACAGACAGATACAGCTAGTTGTAATTCCTTCTCGCTGACATACAGATACAGCTTGTTGTAATTCCTTCTCTCTGACAGACAGATACAGCTTGTTGTAATCCCTTCTCTCTGACAGACAGATACAGCTTGTTGTAATTCCTTCTCTCTGAAAGACAGATACAGCTTGTTGTAATTCCTTCTCTCTGACAGACAGATACAGCTTGTTGTAATTCCTTCTCTCTGACAGACAGATACAGCTTGTTGTAATTCCTTCTCTGTGACAGAGATATACAGCTTGTTGTAATTCCTCTCTGACAGACAGATACAGTTTGTTGTAATTCCTTCTCTCTGACAGACATATACAGCGTGTTGTAATTCCTTCTCTCTGCCAGACAGATACAGCTTGTTGTAATTCCTCTCTGACAGACAGATACAGCTAGTTGCACTTCCTTCTCTCTGACAGACAGATACAGCTTGTTGTAATTCCTTCTCTCTGACAGACAGATACAGCTTGTTGTAATTCCTTCTCTCTGACAGACAGATACATCTTGTTCTAATTCCTTCTCTCTGACAGACATATACAGCTTGTTGTAATTCCTTCTCTTTGACAGACAGATACAGCTTGTTGTAATTCCTTCTCTCTGACAGACAGATACAGCTTGTTGTAATTCCTTCTCTCTGACAGACAGATACAGCTTGTTGTAATTCCTTCTCTCTGACAGACAGATACAGCTTGTTGTAATTCCTTCTCTCTGACAGACATATACAGCTTGTTGTAATTCCTTCTCTTTGACAGACAGATACAGCTTGTTGTAATTCCTTCTCTCTGACAGACAGATACAGCTTGTTGTAATTCCTTCTCTCTGACAGACAGATATAGCTTGTTGTAATTCCTTCTCTCTGACAGACAGATACAGGAGTGTGGAGCTTGCTACCCTGTCAGTGATTGTGTTTTAGTCACAGAGGTAAATGCCACATGGCAATGTCCCACCATAATGAGCAGGGGTGAACATGACACACACACACACACACACACACACACACACACACACACACACACACACACACACACACACACACACACACACGGACTCACGTACACACATGGACTAAATTATCTCACACACACACACACACACACACACGCGCGCGCGTATGCACGCGCCATCAAACCCATTCAGCGGTATCAGCAGTATGACAGCCAAGTGTTTGCCTGACAACACATCTGATGATCATACGTTGTGAAAGAACCTTTCCTGTATTTATAGTTTTTCTCAGCGTGGTTGGCAGGAAGTCTGTTCTCTGTCATCACTGATCTGTGCTGTTTTCACTTCTCTAGCCATTGGAAGCTTGTTTTAGGCATTGAAAGCTTGTTTTCCCCTCTCCTCCCCTCCTCTCCTCCACTTCTCCCCATCCTCCCTCTGTCATTCTGGTTCTGAAAATGCCAGATTGACTCAGGAGGGATGCGGTGAGGTTGAAATGACCCAGCAGGGAGATGCAGAGCAGGACACTAACTGTATGTCACAGATGTAGGAACAGTGTTCTTCCCTTCACCGAGCAGAGGAGCAAATGTACTGTGAGTTCCTCTGCTATGGGCTGCCACAATAACACAGGGTTAGAGCCTGACTTTAATCACCAACACCTGGCTATATATAATGTAGCTAACATGACCAGAGTTATTTGGTGCTCAGGTCATTCATTGCCTCCATTGGCTAATTACTGTAGTGGAAGCATCATGGTGAATGGCTTCAGGGAATATGGTTCCGCCTGTCAACCTCTTTTACATCAATGGAAATGAAAGGAGATGGGAGAGGATATTGTGAGTGTGAGTGTAAATGTGTGTGTGTGT